>NC_056744.1:1032013442-1032163442 GCF_019279795.1 Protopterus annectens
CATGTCAGCTTCAGATGTCATGGTCTTCTGAAATGTCATGCTGATGCAAAACCTGTTAACCTATCACTTGTCTAGGTTTCTAAGAGCAGTATGCGAGAAATGTCCCAATTTTGGGAGGTTTCTCCCACCATTCATGAAGGCATTCCCAAAATTAGTTGCTGTAAGAGGTTGTGAATTATCCCTGGCATATAATGTCTGTGGTGCATACAATATGTACATAGCACTATAGTACATACAAGTAGATAGGTAGGGGTTCTAATCTGAGTATTGCCAACTGTGTGAGTGCATGTGTTTCTGTATACATATCCCCTGTGGCTGTCTTGCCTGTGTGTATGCAGTGGTTATATTTTATTTATTTATTTATTTTATTTTACATTTGTTTACTGGGAAAGTCCGACTGGATATATGTCCATTTTTAGTGAAGGCCCAGGGAGAAAAGCTCCAGAAAGCAGAATACAAATACATTAGGAACAATAGAAACATTTAGAGATAAGTATCATATGCAGTTTTCAGTAGGGTTACAAACTTAGATAAAACGTAGTAGACAACATCAAAATCATGTGGCTTCAGTTTCAGACAATAATGCATGCAGTTATGGGCTAAGTTCCATCAAGAATTCATACACTTATTAGAGTATATGATTGAAATGCTTAGGGAGTGTTTGCAGGAACAGTGGATGGTGATTAGTTGGGGTTTAAGCAGGGACATTGCCAATGCCATTGGAAGTGTAGTTTGAGGCTTTTTTTGAACTGGATTAAGGAGGATTGGTGAGTAAGTTTGGCAGGTAGCATGTTCCAAGTTTTGCCTACTGAGTTGGTGAATAAAGAGTCCCCAGCCAAATTTATGCTCTTAGTTGTTTGTACCAGCAGTTTGTCAGCAGAGCATAGTGACCTCAGGTTGCTGTATGGTTTGATGATCTTATTTAGTGCTAGTGTTTTTTCGGGTTGATATAGTATTTTGTGGGTTATTACAAGTTGGTTGTATCGGAGAAGTCTCGGCCACTCCAGCCATCCTAGTTGAGTTAGGTTGATACAATGGTGGGTCCTAGAGGTAGCACCTGTAGCAAATCTAGCAATATGGTTGTAACAACTACCAAGTTTGGTAAAGGTGGCTTGGTTCAGGTTAGTGAAGAGGGGGGAGGCATAGAGGAGGGTAGAATGTAGGTGGGACCAAGCAATAGTGGTTCTTGCAAAATGAGTGAGGAAGGGTTTGATCCTGTATAGGGAGCCCAGTTTTTATTGACAGATTTGATGGTTTTATTGACATGGATATCATATTTTAGGGCGTTATCGACTGTGATGCCCAGGAGTTTTGTTTGAGTATCTGGGGATATAATTGTGCCATTGTTGGAACTTATAGTAAAGAATGGTGAGGAGGATTTGCAGGTGGGGGAAAAGATGAGCAGTTTAGTTTTGTAGGGTTTTAATAGAAGCTTGCGAACCATTTTTTGACATCATTAAAAGTATTCTGGGTTAGTGTCATAAGCTCAGTTGAGGAGGAGGAGGTACATATTAAAGTAGAGTCATCTACGTATTGGATGCAGATGGCCTTGGGAGTGATGGTGGGTAAGTCATTGATAAAGACTGAGAAGTGTAGTGGTCCTAGTATGGAGCCATGAGGGACTCCTAGAGTAATAGGTAGACGTGTGGCTAGTGTATACTGCCATAAAACTGCTTGCTGTCTATCAGACAGGTAAGAGCGGAACCATTCAATAGAGCTACTATTCAGTGACAGTTCCTTCAGGGTACAGAGAAGCAGTTGGCGATTGACCATATCAAAGGCCTTAGAGAGATCTAAGAAGAGAGCACAGGTAAGTTTGTTATTGTTTCGGTTGATGTTGATAGAGTTAGAGAAGGATAGGAGGGCTGATGTGGTGCTGTGATGTGGCCTAAAACCATGCTGAGAGTTGGCCAGTAGTTTATTTTGTGTGAGATAGTGCATTAATTGGTTATGGATGCACTTTTCCATAATTTTGGCCAATGGTGATAGTATGCCTATTGGTCGAAAGTTTGAGAGGTCTAAAGAATTGCCTCCTTTATGAAGGGGAATGACATGGGAAACCTTACAGATAGAGGGGATAGTGGCTTCAGTCAAGGTGTGGTTTATTATGATCAAGACAGGGTATGCAATGGCATCTGCCCCTTTTTGTAAATATTCTGGTGGGAGGAGATCAGCTGCCAGGGTAGTGGGCTTTAGTTTGTTAATTAGAGATCAGATGGTGGATGTAAATACAGGTTGGAAGGTGAAAGGGAGTGGGGTAGTGGTTGTGGAGGAGTTTTGAAAGTTCTGGAGTTTTAAGGTCACAGGTTGAGGGGGTGGGGGTGGAGGTTTGACAAGGGTGGAGCAGTTTGTTTATGCCTGCCCAAAATTTCTCAGGTTTGTTCTGGTGTTTTTGCTGAAGGTGTTGATAGAAGTCTTTTTTTGTCTAACAGTGTGGCTTTCTTGTTATCATTCCTTAGTTGTCAGAATTTAATATGGTCAAGTGGGTCTTTGGAGGTGCGCCATTTGTCCCATGCTTTATTTCTTGCTATGATTTTGATTTTGGTTACTTTAGAGAGCCAGGGAGTGGTCTTAGTTTTGGCTCTGAGGGTACGGATAGGATCGTGGGAATCTAGAATGGAGAGGAATTTAGAATTAAAGTAGGCTAAAGCATCATCTAGTGGACGTTCTTTAAGTATGGCCCAATTGCATGCGTTGAGTACATTCTGAAAGTCAGTGGAGTTAAAATTCTTGTTGTTTCTGATAGATTTATATAGAACTTGGTGCTGGTTATTTTTTTTATTCTTAATGATGTAAGTGAGTAGGTGGTCACTTATATCATCTGGGAGGGAACTCATGTTATACAGGTCTGGGTGATTGTTGATAAGAATCTAGTCCAGGATACTGCCTTTGTAGTTGGATTTATTTATTCTGGTGGGTGAGGATATAAGTTGGGTATAACCGTGAAGATTTATATGGGTGGTGTGAGATTCAGAGGAACAATTGTTCCAGTCAATATTAGCGTCTCCTAACACCATAGTTTCATGGGGGTATGTGTTGGAAAGCCATTGTAGGAAGTCTTCTAGGGTATTTTGCATTGTTGCCTGGGAGGATATAAATGCAGGCAATGAATATAGATTTACATTTGTTAAGCTGACATTTGCTAACTAGGGCTTCTGCATTATTGAACAGGAGTTGTTGTGGGGCTAGTGTGACATCTATTGTGTTTTTAAACAGAACTGCTACTCCTCCACCTTTCCTGGTGTTACGGTCTAGTCTAAGTATGTTGTACCCTGGTAGGATAACCTCATCATTTTTAGTTCCTGGTTTTAGTCAGGTTTCTGTAAGACATAGCACATCAGGTGAGTAGGTAGCTAGAAGGGCATGAAGATTATGAACCTTGTTGCTAACACTCCTGATGTTTAGGTGACAGGTCAGGAGAGAGTTGGGGACCTTGAATTTGACCATATGTTGAAGGTGGTAGTGGGCTGGGAGCTTGTGGGAAGGGTGGGTCTAGGGTTAGGGTGTATGTCCCCATCCCTCATGAGAGTAACTTGTACAGTGATTATAAGTTTCAGCACTTTACTTATTATTTTATGATAATATCTAGTTTTGGGGGAGATGGACCATGGTCTAGTTAGCTGGTGGTTGATAAAAGTGGAGAGGATAGGTTTGTAGTGAGCTAGGGGTTGGTCTGATTCACTCGAGATGGGACAGAGATGGTATGCGATATGGGGTGGTGAAAGCCAAGATAGGGCTGGTTTTCATAGATGGTGAGGAGATATAGCCCAGGCAATATAGCTGAGAGGAACATAATTGGTCTCATCTTGATAGTAGTGATACTTAGTAAGGAATGTGGGTGGAGAATTAAGAGGGTTGTTGGCAGGAAGGGGTGGTGTATGGGGGTGAAGTATGGAGGTGTGGGTTATCTGTGATAGGTTGTAGGAGGGGGGAGTGGTTTATTGGACTTAAATTTAGCACTAGTGAGGGCGAGTGGAATTTGGGGGCAGGGTGGGGCATGGAGTGAGCCCGAGCAAAGCAAGGGTGAGCGGAGTGGGGCTATACCAAGCTACAAGGATTTCCAGGGTCTGTGAGTATGCAGGCTTAAAGAATACAACTTTACAGTGATTTTACTCAGTTCTTTTTAAAGTGAACTGCAATTCACCGAATTGTACTCAATTCTTTTGAAAGTGAGCTATGTTTTACTCAATATTGTATTAAACAAAGTTTGTAGTTTAGCCAGACAATTTTACTGACTGTTGGGAGTAAGCAAGCTTTTAACCTGAACTTTGTACAGCTATTTGTTATTTCTTTAGCAACTGTGAGATGAAGTAAGCAGGGGGAATGTGTTATACAGGCTGTAAGTGTTGTAGAATGCTTATTTTGTTACTTATTACAGCAACCTGACTAGGGAGTCTAAGACTGTTAAGCTATCTTTTGCTATGGACCCTAGGCTAGCCATAGACCCAGGTCAGCCAAGCAATCTATTAGCACAACAGTTTTACTTAAGATATAGACCTTGCAGTCCTTTTTCTTAGTGAGGGACAGTGCAGAAATGCTTTTCTTTTAGTTTTCAGGATGATAGTTTCTTTTCAGCACAGATTGAGCCATTCAAGGTAAGAACAGGTGGGGTGGAAAGACCTGGTAAGGTACATAGAGTCAGTGCATGGATTCTATATGGAACATACCTCCTATCTCTCATACTCTAACACCCCAATATCTCCCCATCTATTTCCTATAAAAAAAACTTCTACTTTATCCATATAAACTAGTCACCACTCACAAACAATCTACCCCCATAGTAACTGGCAAATCCTTCATAATCACATCAAAACCTAATCTTTGCTCTAAACTGTCCAATTACCTCTCTAACCCAATCCTACACCTGATTACCAGTCTAATATCAGGTGATATCCATCCTAACCCAGGCCCCCCCACCTCAACCATTACAGACAAGAGCATATTACTAACTTCTATAAACTCCCAAAGTATAGTTAACAAAATCCCAAACCTCCACGCCTGGCTCATACATAATAAACCTGACATCTTATCCATCTCAGAAACATGGTTAAAACCCCATATAAAAGACTCTGAAATAACTCCACCAAACTATTCTATCATTAGGAAAGACAGGTCCCACAAAAAAGGGGGAGGAGTAGCTCTCCTCTACTCATCCTCCCTGTCAGTTACCCCCTTTAACAAACCTACTCCTCAATTTAATAATGCTGAACTTCTCTTAACACTACTTCAAGTTAACAAACACAAACACATATGTATAGCTTCCCTTTACATCCCCCCAGGGGATAATATTTCCACACTCGAAGACATCCTTTCCTGGCTCTCCAATAACATTAGAAATGAAACCATAATCTTAGGTGACATGAATATTAACTGGGCCTCCATCCAGTCTCCTACAAACCCACTTAACATTAACCTCTACAATTTCTCACATCTAATCAACTCTATTACACGCCCCTCAAAAAACCCTTTACCAGCAGTATTCTGGATTGGATTTTAGTCTCTCATCCCCATTATTTCTCCGACAGTGGTACTCTTCCCGACCCTCTTAGTGACCACATACCCACCTTCACTCATCGTCTCCTCTTACTCCTACACCGCACTCATAATTATATTACTGTCCATAGCCAAAAAAACTTTAACCCAACAACCTTTTCTAACTTTCTAAAAGCAATAAATTGGAATTGCCTAAAAACATTACCTCTAGATAACGCAGTTGCCCACTTCAACTCAACATTCTTAAAAATACTAGACTTCCATGCTCCCTTAAGGACAAAGAGAATAAAAATCAATACTGCCCCTTGGCTTACCAAACACACACTAGCAACCATGCGTCTCAGAGATAAAGTCTGGGCACACTACCTGAAAAATAAGACCCCCATCTTACACAATGAATACAAAACACTTAGAAATAAAGTAAAAAAGCTCATCATCTCTGATCGACAAAACTACTTCTCCATCCTCCAAAACAGTAACAAAACAAATCCTCAAAAATTCTGGAAAGGTATCTCTACTCTACTTAACCCCAGCAAACCAGGCACCCCCACCCTAGACCCTAACACCCCTGATACTGACTTAGCTACCCAATTTAACTCATTCTTTATTGAATCTATTTTCAAATTAACCTCTTCATTCTATAACAACACCACATTCTCCAATCTACCCCCATCCTCACATACCAACACTCCATCCTGCGCTGCTACCACTCTCTCACTCTCATCCACTAACTTCCCACCCTCCACCTCCCACACCAACACTTCAACCTGCACTGCTATCACTCCCTCACTCTCATCCACTAACTTCCCACCCTCCACCTCTCCTCCTACTCTCACTTCCTCCCCATCTTCTGTCCCCCCCAACACCCTCTCCTCACTCCCCACTATTCTCATTAAAACCCATACCCACTTCCACTATAAAAAAACTCCTTCAGAAACTAAAGCCTTGCACTAATGCTCCTGATAACATCCCATCTTACTTTCTTAGCATAGCTGCTGATGCAACTGCCTACCCCATTAGCATTCTAATCAACCACTCTATCCAGGAAAGTACAGTTACACAAATCTGGAAAAAGGCCTTTATCATACCTTTACATAAAGGTGGCAACAATAACAGTGTGACTAATTTCCGCCCCATCGCTATCCTGTCTCCAATCTCTAAACTCCTAGAAAAGTGTATCCAAATTCAACTCCTACCACATCTTTTAGATAATCACTTACTAACCCCCACACAACATGGTTTCAGACCTGGTCACAGCACTATGACAGCCCTCCTCTCCTTCCTTGAAACTGTAAACAAAGTCTGGGACTCTGGACTTATTGTCTCTACCCTACTACTTGACCTCTCTAAGGCCTTTGACACTATATCACACAGCCTGCTTTTAACTAAACTCTCAAAACTTAACCTATCTCCTTCATCCTTGAACTGGTTCTCCAGCTACCTATCAAATAGATATCAAGCAGTAAAATGGAAAAAGGCAACCTCCTCATTTCTAAATACCCCAACCGGAGTTCCCCAAGGCTCCATACTAGGTCCCCTCCTCTTTAACATATTCATAAATAATTTCCGTAACTCTATCCCATTTTCAAACATTATCCAATATGCAGATGACTCAACTATTATCTGCTCGGCCTCATCTATCCCTACACTCCTCAAGCTCACTCAAGACGCTTTTTTAACCACAGAGCAATGGATGAAAAGAAACCACCTAGCACTAAACGCCTCTAAAACCAAATTAATGGTGTTCACCCCCTCTAAAGTCACCTATTTCGATAGTAACACATTCTCTATTACTAGTCAAAACAACACACCTCTGGAACTGGTCTCAGAGACCAAATTACTTGGTGTCCAAATTGATAACCAGCTCAAATTCAACTCCCATATACAACTAAATATCAAAAAAACATCAAAAACTTGGTATGCTCTATCGGCAAAAGCACTACCTTACACCTGCTACTAAAATCACTCTTTCTACTTCCTTTCTTATCCCTCACTTCTCTATGGAGCACCACTTCTAACTAACATACAGTCCTCTCTGAAAACACAACTCTCCTCTTGCTATAACAAAATTGCCAAGTTCGCTACCAGCCACAAGTCCTCCACCCACCACTGTTCCTCTCTCCAACAACTACATTGGCTAGAACTACCCAAGCATCTCACCTATACTCAACTAACTCTTGCACACAAGCTAATTTTCAACCCCTCCCTCTGTCCCTCCCTGTCTTCTACCTTTAAAATGCATCTACCCAATAGAGTATTAAGGTCTAACAACCTAAATCTATTAGAAGTCTACAAACCAACTCGTCCCCCAGGCAAAAATCTTCTATCACATGGTTTAGCACGCCTCTGGAACTCCCTACCTCCATCAATTCGTATCACCTCCAACCATTTTTCTTTCAAAAAATCCCTTCATTCATATCTAGTATCCCAGTGGGAATGTTCTTGCTTTCACTCCACATAACTAACACTGGTAATTTCCATCTTCCTTTCCTTCCCCTATTTACACCTGCAATATTTCCTTAGAATTCCTCCTATCTCATACACTCTTAGTGTTACTGTATCCACTAGAATACACCACACTGTACCCTTTACATGTAGGATTGCTGATATGTAACCGTACTTCTCATTAAGTACTTTGAAACATTCTTTCTTTGTTTGTACCACCTGTATGCTACATTACTAGTTTGTATTATTTGTAAAAGTTTCAGCTCTAGTTTGTATTAGCTGTAATGTTTCCTCTACTACTTTGTAATTGTTTGTTTGAATCTCTTACTCTTGTATAATTATCATGATTAACCTATTGTAACTTTGATTGTTTGGAGCTTTTCTCCCCAGGACTCCATTGAAAACGGGTTCTTCTTGGCCCAATGGACTATCCTGGTAAACCAACTGAAAATAAATAAATAAATAAATAAACATAGCTAACATAACAGTATGCAAACAGTATTATATATTCAGGCAGGGCATTCAAGTAGTACCACATCTTCTGCATTTCTCTATATTCAATTGCAACTATCAGTCAGAGCAGTAGTTTACAGCACAGGCAAGTTCAGTGAATTTTACACAGCTTTTCCTATGTGGTTTTATGCTATCAGTAGCTACAGCATTAAGGCAGTACAGCTAAATCCACTTGCTAAATGCTAGGAAACACATCTGTTCATGATTCATGAACCAGCATAATAGTGTATCACAGCAAACTATGTTGCCAAGTTTATAATGTTAAAATTACCACATGCAGTCAATAAATATGCTGAGAAAATCACTCCTGGCTAGCAAACTTTACAGGTAATTCCACTTGTTTTTCTAAACATTCTACTGGTTTGGCAAATTAGAAAATTATTGCAATGCACACCGCTTAGCTTTTTTAGTTGTTTCTTTACCACATAATCAGTGAAAAGCACAAAAAAACAGTTCTAGCATACCGTTTGTGTAGAAAAACAGCCGACTGGGTCCTTAGGCACTAGGGGGTTGAAAATGGTGGCCTTAAGTAGTTCTAGAAGTAATCTCGCATCATGTGGTGGGAAATCAAGCTTTTGATTGGCTATACCAAGCTACAAGGATTTCCAGGGTCTGTGGGGCAATAGCAAGCTACAAGGATTTCCAGGGTCTGTGAGTATGCAGGCTTAAAGAATACAACTTTACAGTGATTTTACTCAGTCCTTTTTAAAGTGAGCTGCAATTTAACCAATTTTACTCAATTCTTTTGAAAGTGAGCTGTGGTTTACTCAACATTGTATTAAATAAAGTTTGTAATTTAGCCAGACAATTTTACTGACTGTTGGGAGTAAGCAAGCTTTTAACCTGAATTTTGCACAGATATTGTAGTTTAGCCAGGCAATTTTGTACAGATATTGTAGTTTAGCCAGACAATTTTACTGACTGTTACTGTTTTGTGTGCCTGTTCCACCCTGTTAACTCCCCCATTGCCAACTTACTTAGGGCCCCTACAGATGTCATCCACCTTAGACGCAGTTACACAGGTCCAATAACAAGTCCTACAAATCACCAGAATCAGTCTAGAACCAATACTAGCCTACTTAAAAGAAAATCAAATATTCTAATAATAAATCATAACATAAGAAGCATCCTTAACAAAACCACTGAGCTCCATGCAACCGTAGCATTATACTTACCTGACATAATCTTCCTCACAGAAACATGACTTAAACCATACATTAAAAATGAAGAAGTACTTCCCCCTGCTTATAGCATACTATAAAAAGACTGTACAGCTAAAAGAGGAGGTGGGTTTGCTCTCCTAAATCAGAACATCACTATTTAGCATGGAAATCCCTGCATTTAATAATAGAGAGATCCTACTTGCTAAGTTAAGACTAAATACACAAAAACGGCTAAATATCTTAGGATCCTATATCCCTCCAGGAGATAACATCAAAACCCTAGAATTTCTTCTCCAGTGGACATAAGAAACCCTCTCCCATGAAACCATTATACTAGGCAACTTCAATATTGATTGAAACTCACTTAAGTCACCCCACTCCTCAAATCATATTAACCTTTATGGATTCTCACAACTTATACAAACCCCTACTAGGGTAGACAAAACCTCAAAAAAAAAATCAATACTAGACTGGTTTCTCTCCAATCGCACATCTTCCACCCATAATTTCGGTACACTACCCGACACTCTAAGCGACCACCTCCCAACCTTCTTCATCAGAGACCAAACTAAACTCACTAGAATTGGCTCTCTAAACACATCAGATACACTAAAAACTTCAGGGCTGATGACCTTAATACAGCCCTTAAACATTCTAACTTGTCCACTCTTTTAACATTTCCTTTAGATGAGTATTTCAACACTATCTTCTTAGGCCTTCTCAACCAACTTGCTTCACCAAGACAGATCCACACTAACACCATATATGCCCCATGGCTTACCAAGAGCACTAGACAACTTATGAAACAAAGGGACAAAGCATGGGACACCTGGCACAAAAACAAAACTACCCCTAATAGGCAAACATTGTTATAACTGAGACTGTAAAAAACATCAGAACAGACAAACAAAAATACTATAGTGAAATTCAAACTAAGCATAATATCAACCCAAAAGGTTTTGGGCTGCTATAAACAGTATTCACCAACCAGGTAAATCACCAACTTCTCATCCAAACATAGACACCACCTCTATAAATGCAGCCACCCAATTTAATGAGTTCTTTACCAGCTCTATATTAAAGCTGTCAACAGACCTACACTCCTCAACTCCCACTATACTACATAACCCATCAAATAATGCTAACCCCTTCACCCTTCAACCTGTACCATCTTACACCATCTATAGACACCTAACCAAACTTAAACCCACCACCTTAGCAGTCGACAAACTACCCACCAAATTCCTACAAATAGCCGCTTTAGCCATTTCCTACCCAGTCTCTATAATCATTAACAGATCAATCTCAGAACAAAAGGTGACACTTCTCTGGAAAATCTCCTACATTATACCAATACACAAAGGAGGCAACTCCACTGACCTAACAAACTACCACCCTGTAGCTATACTTTCTCCACTGGCTAAAATGCTAGAAAAATGTATCCACACCCAGGTCCTAACACATCTCCTCTCCAACAATGTTCTTGCCGAAACTCAACACAGATTCCGCCCCAACCATAGCACTACCACTGCACTCATCCATTTTAGTAATGTAGTAAATATGCAAAGCAACAATGGCCAACTAGTGTCTGCAGTTTTCCTTGACTTATCAAAGACGTTTGATACAGTCTCCCATACAAAACTAATAACATCACTCTCAGAATTAAAACTAACTACACCCACTCTATTATGGTTTCAAGACCATCTCTCCCAATGCCAACAAGCTGTTCAGTGGAAAAACTCCCTTTCCCTCCCACTGCCTGTAAAACTAGGACTACCCCAAGGATCAATTCTAGGACCCCTACTTTTCACTATATTTACAAATAATCTTCAAAAAGCTGCCCCTCTAGCAAACCTGGTTCAGTACGCTGATGACTCCACCTTAATCTGCTCTACCTCCACCCGCCAACAACTTCAAATCAAGACCCAAGAAGCCTTTACATCCATCAAAACCTGGCTAACAAACTCCCAGCTAATACTAAATTCTAAAAAGACCCAAGTTATGGTCTTTTATCCTTCCAAAGCAGCAGAACCCACTCCCCCGTTCTCTATTTCTGCATCAAATAATGCCCCTATCTTTCCCTTCACACAAACCAAATTACTAGGGGTTATTATTGACAATAATATGAAATTTGGCAAACGCATAGCTCATACAATAACCAAAATCAACAAAACACTAGGTACTCTTTACAGAGGTAAAAACTTCCTAACCACCAACAGTAAAGTAACCTTAGCTCATACCCATCTTCTCTCTACCTTACTGTTTGCTTCTCCTGTCCTACTTAATCTAAACAAGAGCAATTTAAACAAGTTATTAGTATGTTACAACAAAATACCAAAATTCGCTACAAACTCCTCCTACCACACCCACCACTGTCTGGCCCTAAAACAGCTTTCCTGGCTGGAACTCCCTGATACCTTAGATCTAAACCAACTTCTTCTAGCTCATCAAATACTGTACCGACCTGACAAAACTCCAGCATTACAAGACCAATCACCCACTACTCCAATAACCGAGAACTTAGATCCACTAACAAAGCGCTAATCGCAATCTCCAAAAACCATTACAGCTCTGGTGGCTCCCTGTTTTCTAACAACATTGCCAAGACTTGGAACTCCCTACCACTACAAATCAGGTTACAACCTAACAAAACCATCTTCAAAAAACAGCTTATTTCCCACCTAAACAACTCCTGGACATGCGACTGCCTAGCACCTGGCTGACATATTCTAACTCCTTTCCCCTACCCACTATCCAACCTCCTCTTTAAAACTCCCACAGATGCACTATATATTACCACAAGTCTGTATAAATGCAGAACAGGAGCAGAATTAAGGAGTTAAGCCAAAGTACAAAAGTATAAAAATACAAATTGTCCAAATAATATAGTCCAAGAATAAAATCCGACTGGTAAAATCCACAAGCGTTTATTTAGTTATAACGGATGAGCGCTTTCACTACATTAGCTTCATCAGATCCAAGTAAAAAATACAACAATTAACTCTATTTATATACAAGTCAAAAAATTGATTAATTAACCAATCATGATGAATACATCAATTGAATTAAATTAAGCTGAAACTGCCTATCTATTTAAGGAAACAACACATATAAATAAAGCTATAATATATATAACTTTCATAAACCTAAAAAACAAGAAAAATAATAAATATCAATTTAATATAAGCATTTACATGGGTATAAAAATATATATAAAATATAAATGCAAATACAAAATATAAATATAAGAGCGTTTACCTGTGCAGCAGCTAGCCTGATCTACATATATTACCACACATTACTTGTAACTGCTTAGCACCTGGGTGACATATTCTAACTCATTTCCCCTACCCACTATCCAACCTCCTCTTTAAAACTCCCACAGATGCACTATATATTACCACACGTTACTTGTAACTGCCTAGCACCTGGGTGACATATTCTAACTCCTTTCCCCTACCCACTATCCAACCTCTTTAAAACTCCCACAGATGCACTATATATTATCACACATTACTTGTAACTGCCTAGCACCTGGCTGACATATTCTAACTCCTTTCCCCTACCCACTATCCAACCTCTTTAAAACTCCCACAGATGCACTATATATTACCACACATTATTTGTAACTGCCTAGTACCTGGCTGACATATTCTAACTCCTTTCCCCTACCCACTATCCAACCTCTTTAAAACTCCCACAGATGCACTGTATATTACCACACATTATTTGTAACTGCCTAGCACTGGCTGACATATTCTAACTCCTTTCTCCTATCCACTATCCAACCTCCTCTTTAAAACTCCCACAGATGCACTATATATTATCACATGTTACTTACCATCTCACTGCTGCCTATTCCCCACTGTCCCACCTATACCCACTAACTCCCCCATAGACTAAGTTGAAAAGCTTTCCCTTAAAATGTCACTGCACCTCATATGAACTTGTCTATATTCTCCTCCTTTTTTAGTTTTTCCTTTCTTGTCTTATCTTCAATACATCTTCAAGATTATCTCTACTAAACATACTGTATGAACAACCATCATATGTTTTATTACCTGCTATAATTTTAATTTTATGTCTAAACCACTATGCTTATGTAAATAGATTATGCAATCATATGTTATTATCTACTATATTTTTATAAATGAATATGTAAACCACAATGCTCATGTAAATATCTTATGTATAGTATGTAAGCAATTGTTCTGGAGCTTTTCTCCCCAGGCCTCCCCTGAAAACAGTCAGCTCTATCCAGTCAAACCTCACCAGTAAACAAATGTAAAATAAATAAATAATAAATAAATAAATAATACATTTTATGACACAAAGGCACTGTGGCACGTGTAATAGCCATGTTGATCTGTATTGTACATAACAAGATAGGTAGGTGTTCTAATCTGAAAAGTGTCAACTTTGTGTGCATGTGTGTTTCAATGCATGTCCCCTTGCAGCAGTGTGTATATGTTTGAGGTGACTGTACCATGTTAAGGGCCTGTTAACCACCCATTGGCAATCCTAACAGTCCCTGCAATTGTCACCCACCTGAATAGTAGTGGCGGACACTGCAAAACTATAGTAGCTCTGTGGTGCTTGTGTTATGTATATAGCACTATCTTATGTAAAACTAGGCAGGTAGAGGTTCTACTGTCAACAAGGACAGGTCATGAGTGGGTGTGTTTGTATGTATGTATGTATAACCCCTTGCAGTAGTCTAACTGTGTTACAGCCACCAGCATACCTCTCAACCCCTCACAGAAAGACATCTGGTTAAAGCCATACAGAAAAGTGGGGCAAAGGCCAAAAATTAAACACAACATTCACATATTGCTGTGACATGCATGGAAAGTAGATATCAGAACAGGTTGCGCATGTGAATGGTTTTCCAAAGGGTATGACTTGTGATATGGCAATATCTGTCATCAATCTCTAATGTTAGTCTTTCATGATTTTTCAGAGTTTGCCAGAAAACCACAATGTTATGACATATGGAAATAAAATATGTGGGAAATAGCAGGACAGTCTTCAGAAATATGTAGAGGTGAGAGGTACGGCCACCATTTGTACCACCCTGCAGGTTGCAGTTTATGTTTGGTAAGGTGTGACCTGAGACAACAACTTAAACAATACAGAGGTCCCCAGAGTGTAGGACAACAAACATTTCATGAAGTTGTCTACTAATTGCATAGAGCAGTTATTGCATATCAGAAGGACCTTAATGTCATGACATATAGTATAAACTAAGGTAATGTCACACAAAGAAACTGTCATATGAGCAAACCAAAGGACATCCTGTGTGTTGCACTGGCTGTGGGTATGGTATGTCCTGCCAACTGTATAGTTACTACAAGATATGTCCCATAGTCTACATTTGATAAGGTGCCAACCACAATCTGTGTCGCCTATGTGCATGCAATATCTAGACATATGAAGGCCCTGTGACTACCTGCTGCCCCTAATGACCCACATGTATCTAGGCATGAATGCTAACTGCCACCACACACATATGTAGGTACTGCCTAAGGCGGTGTCAACTTTTTTTTCCCCCACAAACTGCTGTAACCCCCACTGAATGGGATCTTAAGGAATCAGGTGACATGTATCAGGACTAGCTGCTGTCAAGGTTATGCATGCAAGGTTACACTGTCTGACCCCATTATCCCTCACACTTTCCACATACCTTGGCAATGAAAAGGTGTCCATGTTGCCACCCTGACATCTTGAGCTTCTGTAATGGCAGCAGCTCACCACGACTTACACATACAGACACCTGGAACATAAACAGAATAAGGTCTGTGCCAACAGTACTAACAGCAATAAAGCATTATGGCACAAAGGTACATACACGTTGATGGGTACACATGACAATTGGAAGCATACAGCACCTTACAGGGCATAACACTACTACACTACAAAATGCCATTACCTGTAGTAGATTAACCCTGTGCATCAGACATATTAGCATGGCCCTGCATCGATGGTATGGATAACAGGGATGTAGCACAGGTATCATCACATGCACAAGGTATGGTGTGGGGTTGCCAAAGGCCTAGGCTGTGCCATACAGTTGACATCACATGTGTGTGTGTGTGTGTGTGTGTCTGGAGGGGTGCTGGTCAGCTGGGAGATGGAGAGGAGCTGTGTGCATCTGTCAGTGACCTGCATGTGACAGTCATGTGAGTGTGTGCATGCACACAGTCAAGCCATATGCTAGTCCTACATGAGGGTATGTTGGACAGCCATGGACTGTACATGGCAGAAGGTACAGTTCATCATCTCTGGCCATGAACACAGGAACTGGTTCTGCCAGTTGTGGCACTGGCATCACCATGCCCAAGGCCAGATGCGGTACAACTTCCTGATGGTGACCGGTGTCTGCTGGGTCTGTGTCCCTCACGTGACTGCCCAGGATAACATGCCCATGGCCTGCCACGTTGTGGTTTGGACAGCACCCTCTCTTCAGTATTGCTGGTGGTATTTCCACTACAGGAGTGTGAGTGTGTATGGCCATGCGGGCTCTCCGCTGATGTTGTTGCTGACCTACATCCACGTGTCCAATGCCCTACTCCAACCACATGTTCAACACAGACATTGCATGGTTAAGGACTGTCAATGTCTCACCCTACCATCTATCCACTACATTAGCAAAATTACATAAGGCATCGCCAATGCCATGGAGGGTGTCATGCATGCCAGGCAGTGTTGCATCCATGACCCTGAGCATCTGTCTGGTGTACCATTCATAACATGCCTGTGCCTCCATGACAGACTAAAACATGCATCGAGTGACATGTGCTGTGACACCTCTAACAGGGGCTACATGGGCAGCAGTCCTCCTTTGAGCACCCCTGTCAATCTGCCTGTGTGGAACCTAGCCAGGTCTATGGCTATGGCCAGTGTCTACAGCCTCAGATGCCATAGTCACCACACTACCCTGTTCAATGACAACACCTTCCGACTGCCTGATATCTGTGGCTGTTGGGGTCTGGGTATGTGTGGGCATACTGACTGTGTGGGGACATTGGGGGTGGAAGTTGGATGTCAACAAATGGGACAGATTCAGCCCCCAACAGCCCCACCTGTGCCTCACAGTGGCCACCATCATCATCAGTGCCTGATGAGACACTGACATCAGGTTGTGAGAGGGACACACTCCAACCCCCATGGTCACCTGTGAGGAAGACAACATGACTACATTAATTCCTGCACTATAATGTTTGATGATCCACACACACACACACACACACACACACACACACACACACACACACACACACACATGTGAGGTGCCACAAAGGCATTATACAGACCACACCTTCTGACTGATACCATGCACAACTCACAATCAGACCACAACAGACACACTCTGGACAGGCCGCAACAACATGTGATGCAGCAGTGTGTATATGTTTGAGGTGACTGTACCATGTTAAGGGCCTGTTAACTACCCATTGGCAATCCTAACAGTCCCTGCAATTATCACCCACCTGAATAGTAGTGGCAGACACTGCAAAACTATAGTAGCTCTGTGGTGCTTGTGTTATGTATATAGCACTATCTTATGTAAAACTAGGCAGGTAGAGGTTCTACTGTCAACAAGGGCAGGTCATGAGTGGGTGTGTTTGTATGTATGTATGTATAACCCCTTGCAGTAGTCTAACTGTGTTACAGCCACCAGCATACCTCTGAACCCCTCACAGAAAGACATCTGGTTAAAGCCATACAGAAAAGTGGGGCAAAGGCCAAAAATTAAACACAACCTTCACATATTTCTGTGACATGCATGGAAAGTAGATATCAGAACAGGTTGCGCATGTGAATGGTTTTCCAAAGGGTATGACTTGTGACATGGCAATATCTGTCATCAATCTCTAATGTTAGTCTTTCATGATTTTTCAGAGTTTGCCAGAAAACCACAATGTTATGACAAACGGAAATAAAATATGTAGCAAACAGCAGGACATTCTGCAGAAATATGTAGTGGTGAGAGGTATGGCCACCATCTGTACCACCCTGCAGGTTGCAGTCCATCTTTGGCAAGGTGTGACCTGTGACAACAACTCAGACAATACAGAGGTCCACAAAGTGTAGGACAACAAATATTTCATGAAGTTGTCTACTAATTGCATAGAGCAGTTATTGCATATCAGAAGCACCTTAATGTCATGACAAATAGTGTAAGCTAAGGTAATGTCACACAAAGAAACTGTCATATGAGCAAACCAAAGGACATTCTGTGTGTTGCACTGGCTGTGGGTATGGTATGTCCTGCCAACTGTATAGTTACTACAAGATATGTCCCATAGTCCACATTTGATAAGGTGCCAACCACAATCTGTGTTGCCTATGTGCATGCAATATCTAGACATATGAAGGCCCTGTGACTACCTGCTGCCCCTAATGACCCACATGTATCTAGGCATGAATGCTAACTGCCACCACACACATATGTAGGTACTGCCTAAGGCGGTGTCAACTGTAAGTAATGCGCAGTCTGTCATTGAGCCACAAACTGCTGTTAACACACTGCAATGGGCCATACAGTGGGTATGGAATGGTGGCAAGGTCCTGGCCTCAAGCTGAATGCAGACAACAGTGTCAGCATACCATACGGCAAGGACATGGCCCTATTATTTCCCACATCAGCAGCGACCCCATAAACACACACATGGCGATGACAGCCCTGAGTACTCAGCATGCTAACAATGTTGCATTCAGGCAACAAGTAGTGGCAGTGGTCAGAAAAGTCTTGTATGTGGACTGCATCCAGACAAAAGGTGGACATTACCTATGAATAGTCCTCAGTCAGTACAACAGTACATTAGCAGCATGGCCAGTCTGCTATGCACCTATGCAGACATCTGCAGAAACTGTAAAGGCTATGATAATACCTACAAAGGTCATCCATGGCCCTCAACACCTGTGTCACGCAGACAGCCTCTAATCAGTACTGCCCGGAGGTTATCGGTCAGGTTGTCTACAAGTATTTGTGGCATGCCTAGATGACAACATTGTGATCAGCCCTTCAACAGCTGCCCCATATATGAGGGTATAACCCTGTGTGCATTACCAGCATGACAGGCTTGAATTACATATGACACAGCACAAAAAGCTGATGGAGAGACAGGTTTCTCAACCAGAGGCTCCCCTGTCTCATGAATGCACTCCCCAAAAATGCCGAACATAGTACCATGCATACCCTCTTCAACTGTTTCAAGGTTGAGTGGATGGGAAATAAAAACAAACATCTGTCCCAGGGCTCCAACATTGGTCCATCAATGCCTTGGCCAACATGTGCTGATTGATGATTGTGTTGGGGGTAATATAAGGGACCAAGGTCCAGTACTCTAGTAACCTCCTCTGTAACTATGAACCTGGGATCTTAAGGAACATCCAGGTGACATGTATCAGGACTAGCTTGCTGTGTCAAGGTTATGCATGCAAGGTTACACTGTCTGACCCCATTATCCCTCACACACTCTTCCACACATACCTTGGCAATGAAAAGGTGTCCATGTTGCCACCCTGACATCTTGAGCTTCTGTAATGGCAGCAGCTCACCACAACTTACACATACAGACACCTGGAACATAAACAGAATAAGGTCTGTGAGACAACAGTCAGCCAACAGTACTAACAGCAATAAAGCATTATGGCACAAAGGTACATACACGTTGATGGGTACACATGACAATTGGAAGCAGACAGCACCTTACAGGGCATAACACTACTACACTACAAAATGCCATTACCTGTAGTAGATTAACCCTGTGCATCAGACATATTAGCATGGCCCTGCATCGACGGTATGGATAACAGGGATGTAGCACAGGTATCATCACATGCACAAGGTATGGTGTGGGGTTGCCAAAGGCCTAGGCTGTGCCATACAGTTGACATCACATGTGTGTGTGTGTGTGTGTGTGTGTGTGTGTGTGTGTGTGTGTGTGTGTGTAGGGGTGCTGGTCAGCTGGGAGATGGAGAGGAGCTGTGTGCATCTGTCGGTGACCTGCATGTGACAGTCATGTGAGTGTGTGCATGCACACAGTCAAGCCATATGCTAGTCCTACATGAGGGTATGTTGGACAGCCATGGACTGTACATGGCAGAAGGTACAGTTCATCATCTCTGGCCATGAACACAGGAACTGGTTCTGCCAGTTGTGGCACTGGCATCACCATGCCCAAGGCCAGATGCGGTACAACTTCCTGATGGTGACCGGTGTCTGCTGGCTCTGTGTCCCTCACATGACTGCCCAGGAGAACATGCCCATGGCCTGCCATGTTGTGGTGTGGACAGCACCCTCTCTTCAGTAGTGCTGGTGGTATTTCCACTACAGAAGTGTGAGTGTGTATGGCCATGCGGGCTCTCAGCTGATGTTGTTGCTGACCTACATCCACGTGTCCAATGCCCTACTCCAACCACATGTTCAACACAGACATTGCATGGTTAAGGACTGTCAATGTCTCACCCCACCATCTATCCACTACATTAGCAAAATTACATAAGGCATCGCCAATGCCATGGAGGGTGTCATGCATGCCAGGCAGTGTTGCATCCATGACCCTGAGCATCTGTCTGGTGTACCATTCATAACATGCCTGTGCCTCCATGACAGACCAAAACATGCATCGAGTGACATGTGCTGTGACACCTCTAACAGGGGCTACATGGGCAGCAGTTCTCCTTTGAGCACCCCTGTCAATCTGCCTGTGTGGGACCTAGCCAGGTCTCTGGCTATGGCCAGTGTCTACAGCCTCAGATGCCATAGTCACCACACTACCCTGTTCAATGACACCACCTTCCGACTGCCTGATATCTGTGGCTGTTGGGGACTGGGTATGTGTGGGCATACTGACTGTGTGTGGGGACATTGGGGGTGGAAGTTGGATGTCAACAAATGGGACAGATTCAGCCCCCAACAGCCCCACCTGTGCCTCACAGTGGCCACCATCATCATCAGTGCCTGATGAGACACTGACATCAGGTTGTGAGAGGGACACACTCCAACCCCCATGGTCACCTGTGAGAGGAAGACAACATGACTACATTAATTCCTGCACTATAATGTTTGATGATCCACACACACACACACACACACACACACACACACACACACACACACACACACACACACACATGTGAGGTGCCACAAAGGCATTATACAGACCACACCTTCTGACTGATACCATGCACAACTCACAATCAGACCACAACAGACACACTCTGGACAGGCCGCAACAACATGTGATGCAGCTATGTCCAGTTAATGTTGTGCTATGCACCTGTGAGATACATGAGAAGTTGGAGTATGTGATGGACCTCCACCTAACACACAGTGCACCCATGTACACAGTAGTAATGCACCCCTGTATAGCACAGTAGCTACACTTATACCAAACTATGTGGGAATATGTTACAGCTCCTGCAAATATGCTACTGTGATTATTAATGTGATGCACTGCAGTGAACTCCACCAAAGAGAGCATGGAACATATTGTGATATGGTTACACGTAACAGTTGTGTGCATGGCAAACTGGCAACCCTTAACATGCTTAGGGTATAGGTGACCCATAAGATAATAGTTCACACTCACCAGCTACAAGTTGATGTTCCTCAGCCACCCAAAACCTATGAAGTTTGCGGGGAGGTGTCTGTCGCACCACATAGGCAATGGCATGTTGTGTCAGCCTCTGACTGTATTAGTAATCACCTGATCTGTAAGCCCACCCTTCAGGTCTTCCTGGCTTTCCTCCATCAGATTCTGGAGTTGGCTGGACAATGTCCTATAGTTTCCCCAGCCAGTGTGCTTGATATTGGTGTCCTGTCACCATGTAGCACCTTCCTCATGTACATGGATGGACAGCCATCTACAAACACCACCAAGGAACACAACATGTGAGAGTTGGAATGACTGTAGGAACATGCAGTCCATGCTCTCTGCTTGTCAGTGCTGCATATCTGTCCCCAAACAGGCTGTCAACACAATCAGTAGACCTCACACACCTACATAACACACACAAGCATCTGCAGTGGTCCTCAAAATACACATCCATAAACAAAAGGGATCGCTAAGGCAAAGACATACATGAATGCCACAGCCATAAACAGCACATAACACACATGGCCACACCTGTGTCCCAAAGCTACACAGGCATCAGCCTATGTCAAACATGTTACACATAGGGGACTCCAGTGGAGACACACCATTGTGCCTTTGACCTGGCTGTGTATATGGATGGTCACAGTTACTTTTGTATCCAGTGGCAGACTTCACTATATTGCATACACACTGCTGTTTCTCACCAACAGTTACTGTCATGGGTCTGTCACAGTACATGTTGGTGTGCCTGACCTGACTTGAAATGTACGTCCCTGGACTACATGAAGTGAGACATGAGTGTGCACATAGGTTATGTGTCCCAGACACTTATATCCATTGCCTTATGCAGCAGTATGCTGTCACCCAGACAGATGCTGCAATACAGTCGGGGAATGATTGCCCTTAACATATCCACATTTCTCCTGTGATATTCCAGGGGTTTCAATACCTATGAGTTGGGGGTGATGTGTTAAACAGACCAGGATGCTCTGTGAGAAGTGGCCTCCAGCTGTCTTCACAGGTCTTCATGCGTCAGGCAGTGGTTCCTGCCAGACCCATAGTGACTCCATGAGTAACACTGGTGAAGTTATCATTACCAACATACAAGTGTCAGTGCAGCACATATTGAGGACCATGCTGCTAAACACTACAGGTGTAGACATAACTTTGTCCTCATTGCAAGCATTCCTAGCCCTGGGAACTGCAGACATATGTGCAGTCACACAGACCATGGCTCAAAGGTGCAGAGAGCACCCCAGCCTTACATGGTCAACCATCCTATCATACATGCAGAAGCGAAAGTGTAGCTGGTAATTCCATGGGACATGGGGTTTCCATATATATTAGACACATACACACCTCTATGCTGTACAAACAGTAAGATGCACAGGGGATACTGCAGGGGCAGTTCGCCTTTGTCAGCACAAAACTATTCAATTCACAGCTAGCTACCAGCCACCACATGACCAGGAAGCCCATTCTACCTATATGGACTTCATCAACTGTATTCGGAGTTGGGTCTGTACCCTGAACCTGGGTCAGTTGAACTACCCTAACATACATTGTAAGATGTACCCATGCCAGCACACAAATGGCCAGTAAGCCATCATCAGTGGATGTAGGAATACCTTGGTGTGGCCAGAGGCTACCCCACATGAGGTGAAGGTGTATTGCAGTTGGCATTACACAACATGGGTTAACACTGCTGCACCCTTACAGTGGCATCCCCTGTGGCAAAGCAACTGTCATGCAGTCACATTTGCACTCACCATCTCCCACAATACCCATCCACCTAAAGCAGCCATACATACATCTGCAATGTGGGACACATCCACCTGTGGGGTCTACACACCCTCACAGGCCTCAAACCATCATCAAGGACTGGTACCAATTTACACACATACATACATGTGCTTGCATGAGCATGGTGTCCATGCCATTTATCCATGACCCTGAGCATCTGTCTGGTGTACCATTCATAACATGCCTGTGCCTCCATGACAGACTAAAACATGCATCGAGTGACATGTGCTGTGACACCTCTAACAGGGGCTACATGGGCAGCAGTCCTCCTTTGAGCACCCCTGTCAATCTGCCTGTGTGGAACCTAGCCAGGTCTATGGCTATGGCCAGTGTCTACAGCCTCAGATGCCATAGTCACCACACTACCCTGTTCAATGACAACACCTTCCGACTGCCTGATATCTGTGGCTGTTGGGGTCTGGGTATGTGTGGGCATACTGACTGTGTGTGGGGACATTGGGGGTGGAAGTGGGATGTCAACCAATGGGACAGATTCAGCCCCCAACAGCCCCACCTGTGCCTCACAGTGGCCACCATCATCATCAGTGCCTGATGAGACACTGACATCAGGTTGTGAGAGGGACACACTCCAACCCCCATGGTCACCTGTGAGAGGAAGACAACATGACTACATTAATTCCTGCACTATAATGTTTGATGATCCACACACACACACACACACACACACACACACACACACACACACACACACACACACACACATGTGAGGTGCCACAAAGGCATTATACAGACCACACCTTCTGACTGATACCATGCACAACTCACAATCAGACCACAACAGACACACTCTGGACAGGCTGCAACAACATGTGATGCAGCTATGTCCAGTTAATGTTGTGCTATGCACCTGTGAGATACATGAGAAGTTGGAGTATGTGATGGACCTCCACCTAACACACAGTGCACCCATGTACACAATAGTAATGCACCCCTGTATAGCACAGTAGCTACACTTATACCAAACTATGTGGGAATATGTTACAGCTCCTGCAAATATGCTACTGTGATTATTAATGTGATGCACTGCAGTGAACTCCACCAAAGAGAACATGGAACATATTGTGATATGGTTACACTTAACAGTTGTGTGCATGGCAAACTGGCAGCCCTTAACATGCTTAGGGTATAGGTGACCCATAAGATAATAGTTCACACTCACCAGCTACAAGTTGATGTTCCTCAGCCACACCAGAAATACCTATGAAGTTGTGGGGGGAGAGGTGTTGTCAGCCCACACACATATGGCAATGATACAGGATAATATGTGCATTTATCAACATGTACAGTACAAGTTCTGATACTATCCAAATGGCTGACATTCACAATATGTGTGCATATGTGTGCATTACAAAACCCCAACCACAGATGCAGATTGACCTGACATATGCATACAGGTATGCAGAGGCTGCCACTATGAATGCTACAGTATTAACTTGAAGACCACTGGAGGGTTACCTGGATGCTCCACTGCTGTGGACTCTGTGCCACCCAGCTCCACGACATATGTACTGATGCTTTCCTGTGAGCTGATGGCTGACACCAGGTTTGCCAGGAACTCCTCTGTGGCTGTGAGTGGTGGTTGTGTAGCAGGCTCTCCACCTGTGCCAGCACGTTCCCTGGCCACAGCTGCAGCCCTTTGCTGTGCCTGGTGTATGAGATCAGTGGCACGGTGTCGGACCTGTTTGTATCTCCTGTGCCGGTGGCCCACATTATTGACTGTTGCTACCAGTTCTGCCCACAGGGCAGCATGTTGTTGCAGGTTGTGGTGATTCCTCTCCAGTAGTACCCAGTGATGAAGTCTCAGGTCATCAATAATTGCGGGGATCCCGGCTTCTGAGAAGGGGGCTTGCATCTTCTGTACATGTCTGAAAGACATGAACAGGGAACACATCACAGGACAGCATGCATGGCTCACCATTATGTACAGACCCTGCACATACACTATTGCCAGCACTATATACCACTAACCCCCATATCATACCCCGCCATCTACCAGCACAGTATGTCTGTGGGTATCTGCAACATACTGCCATTACAGCATGCATTGCCCCCTGATCCTGATGTTTCATGCTACTTGCTACATGTGCTGTGAGGTGTTGCACTGTATGTATCTGTTGCACCTATTACTGCTTGGTCATAGGCTGTCTACATGGCATGCTGTCGTGTCAGCCTCTGACTGTATTAGTAATCACCTGATCTGTAAGCCCACCCTTCAGGTCTTCCTGGCTTTCCTCCATCAGATTCTGGAGTACGTGGCTGGACAATGTCCTATAGTTTCCCCAGCCAGTGTGCTTGATATTGGTGTCCTGTCACCATGTAGCACCTTCCTCATGTACACGGATGGACAGCCATCTACAAACACCACCAAGGAACACAACATGTGAGAGTTGGAATGACTGTAGGAACATGCAGTCCATGCTCTCTGCTTGTCAGTGCTGCATATCTGTCCCCAAACAGGCTGTCAACACAATCAGTAGACCTCACACACCTACATAACACACACAAGCATCTGCAGTGGTCCTCAAAATACACATCCATAAACAAAAGGGATCGCTAAGGCAAAGACATACATGAATGCCACAGCCATAAACAGCACATAACACACATGGCCACACACCTGTGTCCCAAAGCTACACAGGCATCAGCCTATGTCAAACATGTTACACATAGGGGACTCCAGTGGAGACACACCATTGTGCCTTTGACCTGGCTGTGTCTATGGATGGTCACAGTTACTTTTGTATCCAGTGGCAGACTTCACTATATTGCATACACACTGCTGTCTCTCACCAACAGTTACTGTCATGGGTCTGTCACAGTACATGTTGGTGTGCCTGACCTGACTTGAAATGTACGTCCCTGGACTACATGAAGTGAGACATGAGTGTGCACATAGGTTATGTGTCCCAGACACTTATATCCATTGCCTTATGCAGCAGTATGCTGTCACCCAGACAGATGCTGCAATACAGTCGGGGAATGATTGCCCTTAACATATCCACATTTCTGCTGTGATATTCCAGGGGTTTCAATACCTATGAGTCGGGGGTGATGTGTTAAACAGACCAGGATGCTCTGTGAGAAGTGGCCTCCATCTGTCTTCACAGGTCTTCATGCGTCAGGCAGTGATTCCTGCCAGACCCATAGTGACTCCATGAGTAACACTGGTGAAGTTATCATTACCAACATACAAGTGTCAGTGCAGCACATATTGAGGACCATGCTGCTAAACACTACAGGTGCAGACATAACTTTGTCCTCATTGCAAGCATTCCTAGCCCTGGGAACTGCAGACATCTGTGCAGTCACACAGACCATGGCTCAAAGGTGCAGAGAGCACCCCAGCCTTACATGGTCAACCATCCTATCATACATGCAGAAGCGAAAGTGTAGCTGGTAATTCCATGGGACATGGGGTTTCCATATATATTAGACACATACACACCTCTATGCTGTACAAACAGTAAGATGCACAAGGGATACTGTAGGGGCAGTTCACCTTTGTCAGCACAAAACTATTCAATTCACAGCTAGCTACCAGCCACCACATGACCAGGAAGCCCATTCTACCTATATGGACTTCATCAACTGTATTCGGAGTTGGGTCTGTACCCTGAACCTGGGTCAGTTGAGCTACCCTAACATACATTGTAAGATGTACCCATGCCAGCACACAAATGGCCAGTAAGCCATCATCAGTGGATGTAGGAATACCTTGGTGTGGCCAGAGGCTACCCCACATGAGGTGAAGGTGTATTGCAGTTGGCATTACACAACATGGGTTAACACTGCTGCACCCTTACAGTGGCATCCCCTGTGGCAAAGCAACTGTCATGCAGTCACATTTGCACTCACCATCTCCCACAATACCCATCCACCTAAAGCAGCCATACATACATCTGCAATGTGGGACACGTCCACCTGTGGGGTCTACACACCCTCACAGGCCTCAAACCATCATCAAGGACTGGTACCAATTTACACACATACATACAAGTGCTATATGTGCATTTGTACAGATGCATGTAATCAGGTATAACCAAGAGGCCTACATCATCCTCTGCTAGGATATGTATATCTGTCTGATGGACATGTGCAATATATACTGTCCATTACAGGAAAGACATACCACTGTCCAAGACAAAGTAGGGGCAAGTACCCATTTTGGAGCACTGTCTCCTTAGTGTGTATGTGAGAATGGGGTCTGTTGTGCAAATCTACACAACACAGAGCCTACATTGTCTACATCCACTACACAGTCATCTCCCCTACTGCACATATGTCTGCAGCAGCACAGGAAGCAGCTGCAGCTGCTCACTTGTAGTGCTCAGGGACACCAGCTATACCACTGCTGCTGGTATTGCATACTGGATGCCTGACAGAGTTGGTGTAGGCTGCACCCCCCTGTGTTCCCCATGAGTACATCAGGATGTCCACAGTACATCTCCCATCTCCTATATGTGGGGAACAGGTCACCACTACCATGTGATAGTCATGGTATACATCTGCCATGGGACCCTATCACATCACAGAATGCATCCTACATGACTCCAAGCATAACATCGCAACACCATAAGGAACCATATTCAAAGGAGGACTGACTACCGCCTTTGTCACATCCACTTCATGGATGACCACTGTCACCCCTTTAGACTAAGGTGGACTCTCCCCCACTCAGTCACATGATAGGCACAGCTGCCTAACTAGGTTATTCTGCAAGCCATAGCATAGTTTCAACTGAACCCCACTAACAAGGGCATGTGCCACCTGGACACACTCTATTATGCACACTTAGGCTTTGTCAAGGAAGAGTTTATGTCTCCTACACTCAGGTGACCTCAATGACACAGTCACCAATGCCGTGAACTGGGGTGACATCGCAAGATGCCTACCTTGAGCTGGACAAACTATGTGACAGTACAGCCCACATGGCCATCATAGATATAACACTGCCAAGTATGCATCACACCATATGTTACCATAGGGGTAGCACTAGCACACCAGTGTGCTGACACGACCCACCTACTCCATATAGGGAAATGCACCTCATGTGGTTCACCCATAAGTAGGTGTGTAACCTGTTGTTCCATGTTTGGGCCTCTGTTATGTGTGATATACACATCTGAGTTGCATGTAACAGCCACTAGCCTATGTCCGACCATGTCTGCAGACAACTGCATGCTGTGTGCCATCACCAGATTCCCTACTGATGTAGACATCTGCCTAGGAAGTTCTCACACAGATGCATGACCATTGCCAGACACATGGCCTCAGGCCACATAACAGGACATGCAGTGTGAACCTCTATGGGGAGAGTGATGTCACCACATACTATGATAGTACAAACAACATCCTAGGCACACAATCAGTCATGAGTGTACTGTGGGCACAAGTCTTTGGCAATATGACATGTCAACACAATGTTACTTCCATTGTAATATATACCTTCTACATGGCCCATGTCATACATAAGGGTATGTCATTATGAGGCAAGGGGTATAAACATCCTCGCATCCTCTCAATGAGGACCCTTAATGTCTATAATTCACTGTTCATCATTCACATCACACATGTAGCAGATGGGGACATTGCAGAAGTTCCCCAACAGGGAATACCAGGCTATCACACATGTACCTCACAACAATAGGCTCTAAGGCTAAACCTCTACCTGGTTTTATGCATAATCCTCATGAGTGACCTCAGTGTGGCATGCAAGGCATTCATGGAATCCACATTGCTGGGACTGCTGCACAAGCGCAAGTCATGCTCCACTCTAACACACACACACACACACACACACACACACACACACACACACACACACACAAACTCAACTTGGTGTGGCCTTATTGGCAGCTGAGATGTGTGTCCCACACAATCAGCCTGTGGTTTAATGAACACCCTGTCTACATCAGACAGTGTAGCTATTTACACCTTTGCAGGCATAGCCTGGATAACTGGATAGTTAACTACACATAAACCCTTGGGATACAGCCTGTGTCCCTGTTGGACTGGGGCATTGGGTGCTGCCTTGCATACACATGGGCTAACATCTGGCCTGGGCATATGGCTGCTCAGGGCACATAGCCTAATAATCTGATATGATGTCAGGAGTAGCAGATATGGCCTGAGTGGCGTGACACATGTGTCCACACCCATCACTGTCATCGACTGCTGGGTGTCCCCTGTGGGCAGCATTTTAGTACCATGTCATCCAGCCTACATCTGAAAAATAGGTGAGTGGTACTACTAGAGCATGTGGACATTCCAGCAACATATGTGCTACACAATAACTGAGAGCAGTGCATATGTGGTGTAGTGTGTCCTCCTTGTAGCTGTCTGATATCTGCAGTACCCAGATGTTTGCAGAATGTGTACATGTGCCTCATAGATGTAGACCCCCTGCCACACAAATGTGTATTTCCAGACACCAGTTGGACAATACTTGATGGTTGTCCCCAGAGTTTGAAGAATGTCTCTGTGACATGGCTAACCCCTGGGAACACAATAATGGTACATGAATATCTGGTACTGTATGCATTCCCTTACATTGTATGCTCAATATGTACTCACTTCCACTGAGCCAGAGCCAGTGTCCCTCCACTACTAGTAACTATCACCTGCTGTCCTGCTGCAGGGGGTCACCAGGTATGCTAGCCATAGGTGTCAGGCAATTAGATGCAGGTGTGGAGTGCACAGTGACCTAGCCAGAGTACCTCATTAATGGTGAGTGACACCTGTAAAATTTTTGAACTAAGTCTATATTACATTCACCAAGTGAGAGGGGCTCACTGACAAGTAAATTATGTCATATGTCACCTGTATCCACCAGTTCCTATTGTCAGTATTGTACAACAGACAACACTCTTAGCAGTCATATGTGAGCTGACCATTGCTGGGGTGATTCAGGGGCCACAGCTGTGATCTTTGTCACTGCAGACAGAGCCATAAGGGATGGCCATAGGTGCTGGACAGCAGACTAACAGAAACATGTCAGTCCAGGCAATGTTGTTGAGACCTACAGTTTAAATTCTTATTTCCCATGACTGCATCCCCATCTGCATTCCATTACATTCTTCATTCAATGACATACCTGGTATAGTGCTGTACTCCTTTGAGTGAAGAACTCCAGTTGTAGTATCCTAGTGAATTTTAGTCTCTCTTCATGAATAAAGATTCATACTTGTTTACCATAGGCAGCAGTTTGCCTTTTGTAGGTACTGCTCATAAACAAGTGATTCCCTGTGCACTAATCTGAGACTCCCCCTTACTAATTGCATCCAGAACAGCTGTGTTGCCTTTTCATTAGCCAATGGCATGGCTACACAGTGCTATAATTAAGACCTTCATGTAGGCCTTGCCCCTTTTCCTGGCCTGTGAGGAGGACATTTTGGAGGTGTTGGAGCTACAGCTTTACAGAGGGTAGGTAGAAATACTGTCCACTGTTTGGATTGATGTGTTATGTCAACAGTTTTGAATGCTGTGCTTGGCCATTGCTAACAAACTTTCAGATTCTGTAGCAGTTGCCTGTTAAGCAATGTGTTTTGGGGTTATTAAGGGGATAGGCAGATGTGAGTGTCATAGATCCTTTTTATCTGAATGTGCATGCTACTACAGTTGATGCTGTTCTATCAGATGTGCATGTTTTTAGGGGAGACTATGACACATGTCCCTTTCAAATGAGCAACCCCCAACCTTTGATGTATGTGTGTCATGTGGATACTCTGTTCTAGGCATATGTGAGGTATGATAGGTCTGTAGCAGGTAGCTGGACATACTGCTGCATGTGTAGCAGGCAACAGCTGCTGCATTCTGGCCAGGAGTCAGGCTAGGGATTGTGAAGACATAGAGGGACAGCAAGCTGTTACTGTCAGTGAGGGAGCAGTGTCAGCTGTTGTGTCAAAGCATGGCCTGGCTGAGGGTACCCATAACAGTCCAGGTAAAGGATGTGCCTCTGGTACATATGTTACATAATAGTGCCATCCAGAGAGTGTTAGGCAACATTTAGAACACATATTCATAATTGGAAAATGTGTCCCACCCTGCAGGCCTTTAATGTGCTACTGTGGGTGGCAGTGAGTGCAGTGGAAACAGGGCCGGTGTTAGCATTTAAACTTTTTAGTAGGTAGAGTATCCACAGACAGACCCAGCTACTTTTTTACATTACAACAGGCCTATGTATCACACTATCACTATGTTGAGCTGTCTAACAAAGAGGCAGTTAGAGTTACTGGCACTTAGCTGCAACAGTGATACATTGCAACAAGGTCTATGTACAGGTTCGAGAAAAAAGTGAAATGATTACTGGACCTACATTTCACCCCCCCCCTACACACACACCTCCAGTCCTCACCTCAAGAGTCCTTCTCCTTTGTGCTTCCCATACCATTCACATTACTTTTTCTTCCTTTTCACATTTTTGCCATACTTAAGCTTTTCAAGAAGCCATAACTTTCTATATGCTCTGAAGTGCATTTTACAACCTTTTCATCCAATAATAGCTTGAACAGAAATTATGATTAAGGAAAAAAATGCATCCTTCAACACACCTTTCCTGAACAAGACAGCCCAGTAATAACCATTTAGGAAATAAAGCCACAGGTTTACAGATGGTCTGGGATGCATTTTAGAGCATTTTCTCAACATTTTACTCTAATGGTTGCCTAAATAAAATTATGAAGAAAAAAAGAATGTCAGTCTTATTTTTTCTTTCAAGGCATAATTTGTGCCCAAGGCTTAATTTTCAAAGCTGACAAAATTGTAGCTTAGAGTAAACTAACAAGCCAGTAGTTGTGAGAATATTTAAGTCTTCTCTGGAAATACTGCTTACCTCCCTAACCCTCTAAAAGACAAGTCACTGCCTATGCATCCCTCTGGTGTTAGACTGGGATGAAAGCAGAGATTAAATTGCCTTTGTCATATATTTCAAGTGATTGATGATATACATATACATAGCATGTTCTTCACCCAAGGTAGCCACATGTATATGTGATTGTGAGAATGATTTCAGTAATATTCAAATTTGTTGCTCCTAGACAGTACACCTCTCACAACACCTCTGAGGTCTGTGAGAAACACTGCCCTCAGCTCAAAGGTTAGACTGTGATGAAAATCAAAGATGTAATATCCACAATCTCAGCCAGCTTTATGTACACACACACACATTTCAACAGGGCTGGTTTTAGAATGGGTGTGGTTGTAAACAGAGGCTATTATTAGCTTTATCCTAAAAGGGTCATATCTCAGCACCATTCAGGTTAAACAGCGTATTCAGAAAATTGACACATTTTTATCCAACAAGCAACAGCTTTGGTGGGGGCCCCCATAGAGGCAAGGGAGTCCCCATTATCCATTTAGACAGTCTGGTGGAGGCAACCAGTGGAGGCAACCAAACTCCAAGAATATCTAAGTGTCGGAATGTTCTGTGATATAAATATAATTACTTGTTAGGTACATTTTTTACTGATGCACAAGAATAATGTCTGTGTCCTGGCTTTATTGGGTGCTTGCACAGATAAAAATCAGTGATGTTTTTACACACACACACACACACTAACATGCATAAGCCACAGCAGTACTAGTTATGTACTTATTTCAGCAAACAGCAATGCCTTGTGCAACACTGGTACTGCCACACCAGATTAGTCACTGCTGTTTAGCATTTGTCAAACAGCAGAAGCAGTAAGATTTATCCCATTGAGGAGTAATGCATACTTGTCACTGTCCCTACTTTCACAGACCTTCCCTGATTGTGTTCATACTTTTGCTTTATCCTTCGTAAAAAGTCTGATTTGCTGGTAAATCATTCAGGATTACAGTCAATCAATCCAGACATCTGAGTTTTATACTTATTGTCCAAAAATAGATGTTGATGCAAAATATGTTATTCTAGTAACTTTTTAAGTGAATTAGAGGAATTTAAACATATTTATGATTCTGAGCATTTATTCTATTATTTTGGGAATTATACTGAATTCTTAAGTAAAGAAATTGAGTTATAGTATCTGGTGTTCTGGTATTAGTTATAAAACTACCTGAAAGAGAAACTATCCCTGATGATCGGAAACATTAGCTCTTCTTAAAATCCAAAGTTTGCACTGAGGTAAGTCACTCTGGGCTGCTGATCCTTCTAGTGCTTATATTGTTCATGTTCATTATCATCTTCATCCTAATAGGGTCATATCACAGCCCTGTTCATGTTAAAGAGCATAATTAGGAAATTAATGCATTTTCATTCCTCATTTTACCCAGTCAGCAGCAGCTTTTGTGGGGCCCCACACAGACAAAGATGATTAAGGGGCCCCTGCAGCCATGGTTTTGCAGGGACTAAAAGCTGGCTATGTAGTTAGTTTTAGTGGAGAAAATGTCCAAAAGCAGGGTTTAACTAAGCCAGGAGCACTATGTCTGTAGTAAAATATTTAATGGCATGCTGATGCCTGTTACTTGACAAAACACCATTACTACAACCAGAAATATCTTTGAATTTTAAAGGAGATATAAATAAGAGTTATTACCCTCATAGTTTAAGTATGCAAGACTGCTGCACTAACTTTGGTTGGTTTTACAGATGTGACAAAATATCAGGATAAGATAACTTGCTGTGGTTGGGGAGGGTTCGCTGGTGCCTAAAACCGGCTATGAGTGGGAACAACCAGTTTTGCTGGACATTGCATCGCTCAGTTATTCCTATGTTTTATTGACATGCATGTAGTTGTGCTGCCTTCATCTGTATTACTCAGTACCTGGCATTAGTCACTTATATCAATGTTGGTCTAACACCACATTTATTTAGTACACTCAGAACACACTATACCTAATGGCTGTAGACAATTATACTTTCTTATTTATTGTACTATATATTTCAAGTTAGATCTGTACTCATCACACTGTTGGCACAGCCTCACCAGATGTCCAGTATGGGCCTCGATGTTGCAAGCCCTCTCCTCTGCAGCTGTGGGGGGAAAACACACCACTATGCATACCTGTCTATCAGATATTCATACTACAATTTGATAAATCACCAGGTGATATACTTACAAACTTCTGGAGCATTCCAGTCCTGAACATCTTGGATCTATTGGGCTAAGAACACCCCTTTCCTCCATTTCAGGTTTTCATAATGATGATGGACCTGCTCACCAGTGCGGGGGATGCCAATGGCATTGGTGAGATCATGTGCTGGATGGTCCCAGGCCTCAGACTTGTATTCTGAGCCCTTGGACTTTCCCTGTAGCAGTCTGTCATCATGGTTCTTAACGAGGACCCAGCCATGACCGTGGATGCCAACATGCCCCAACACTGCACCCAAAATTGAGCTCCCTCTCTAGCACCTGCCATAGTTCCTACATGGATCAAACTCTAACTGGTTCTGCCTGTATTCCCACCTTTATGGTTTAAATAAAGCCATTTTCCTGCCCTTTGCCACCACTGGACCATTTTTAAAAATGCTACACACAGCTCAGGAGTGAGCAAACCTGCTAAGCTGAGTTGAGCAGTGGTTAAAGTGGCAAATGCTTAGCAGTGCTTAGCAGTGGGTAAATCCACTTAGCTCAGCTGAGGACTGCTTAGAATGGCACTGCTTAGCAATGCTCAAACCAGCTAAACAGCGCTAAGCATTGCTAAGTATTGCTCAGACAGGTCTTGTTTAAGCATTGCTTAGCCTGGCTTAGCAGTGCTTAGCAAAACTGTCCTAAGAGTAAACAACATTTTTCATTTAAAAAAATAAACATTAGATATGAATTACTCATTACTGATACATTATTATTAAGTGCATGTATTTTACTTTGCTTGACCACCCCCTATGTGATTTCATTAAGTTACCTTGGGGTGTGACTGTACTGTATCAGACACTTGTGTTTAAATGGTGATTTTCACCTCATATCTCCACTAACACCATGATTCTGGACTAGCTACACTACCTTGGTTACTGGATAACACATATCAATAATTATATAAATAAATGAAATAAAACTTATTATAAAAAGGCTTTCCCATGTAAAAGCTGAATGGTTTGCTTGGGTATTCAAACTGGGCACCTACTACACATAAAGCCATGACTCTAACCACTCAGCTAACTTGGCTGTGAAGATTTCAGCTATACATTTCTATATAGCTTCTTGATACATTTAAGCACTGCTGAGGAAAGTGCTGAGCCATGCAAACCCACCCAGCTACATTTAAACTTTAAAGAAAAAGAAATAAAAAAATTAACCATTAATTAAAAATTAAACATTACACTTCAGATTATTAAATAAGTGTCCAGGGATACTTTCTTTATTGTTTTAGTGCCACACTGCACTTTCACAATGATGGGGGGGTGTTATGGATACTGCAACACACCCCTACATGACATTGCACATAACATTATTAAATAAGTATCTGAGGGCATTTTCTTCATTGGTTTAGTGTCATATGGCACTTTCATAATGCAGGGGGTGTGTTATGGATACCATAACACACCCCCTACATGACATTACACTTCACATTATTAAATAAGTGCCTGAGGACACTTTCTTTATTGTTTTAGTGCCATACAGCACTTTCACAATGCAGGGGGGGTGTTACGGATACTGTAACACACCCCCTACATGACATTACACTTTACATTATTAAATAAGTGTCCAAGGACACTTGATTTTTTGTTTTTGTGTTGTATGGCACTTTGAGAGTGCAGGGGCATATTACAGATCTGTGAGCACTGTAACACACCCCCTAGCACTCATTCAGTATCCATGTACACAGCTCCCTCTCAGTATCGCACCTTCATTAATATGTAAGGCACACTGCCGAGAGGGAGATGCAGACATAGACACCATTCACTCCATGCAGGAATAATGCTATTCTTACATGGAGTTTATTAGTATCTTAAAATGGAAGTGTTAAGATGATTATAACACTATAATATAATTTGTATTTTTGAACAGCTATGTGCTGTGTGCAAATGTTTGTGAGAGTAATAAAGTTGAACTAGAATTCTGGTGTTACTGCATTCATAAGGTGACTATAACACTGCAAAATAAAAATGTGTATTGTGTTGTACAGTTATGTACTGTGTACAGATATGTGTGTAAGAGTATTAATGTTGAAATAGAGTTCTGGTGCTACTAACACTTTGTATTTTTCCTGTGTCTGAGTACATTAATAAACTTGAACTACATAATTATGGTTGTATAGTGTGCATTTAAACACAGTACTGCATCCCGCATATAGTATTCTACATGCTGCATAAATTTTCATATACTCTAACATACACACTTGCAGATATATATATATATATATATATATATATATATATATATATATATATATATATATATATATATATATATATATATATATCTTCTTCTTTCGGCTGCTCCCATTAGGGGTCGCCGCAGCAGATCAATTGTTTCCATTTCCTCCTGTCCTCTGCATCTTGCTCTGTCACACCAACCACCTGCATATCCTCTCTCACCACATCCATAAACCTTATCTTAGGCCTTCCTCTTTTCCTGTTACCTGGCAGCTTCATCCTTAGCATCTTTTTCCCAATATACTCTGCATCCCTCCTCAGCACATGTCCACACAGCCTATATGGACCTCGCCAAGGCCTTTGACACCATCCCCCACTCTGGAATCATAGATAAACTTACTAAGCTGGACATTAATCACTACGTCACTCAATGCGTTACCAACTGGCTTACTGACAGAACCCACACGGTTAAAGTAGCCGACTCCAAATCCAGCTCCAGACAAGTGGCAAGTGGAGTACCTCAGGGTTCAGTCCTGGGACCGCTCTTATTTGGCATCTACTTCTCTGAAGTACAGGCCGACACTAAGGGATTCTGGCTAACAAAGTTCGCAGATGACTGCAAACTGGGAGCCATTACTTAATCTCCAAATGATGTGGATATTCAACAAAAGGGCCTTACAGAAACAGATGCTTGGTGCCAGAGCCATGGGCTCAAGCTCAGTGCCAAGAAATGTATAGTTATCCCCTTTGGGAAACAGCATGTACCCGTGAATTACCACATAGGTGGCAGTACACTAAATACTGAAAGTGTGATAAGAGACTTAGGGACACAGGTGGACAGTGGTCTCACCTTTGATAACCACATTGCCACAACAGTCACAAAATCTTTCTATGTGGCACACGTCATCAATAAGGGCTTTTCATCCAGAAAAAAGGAGGTATTTGTCCCACTGTACTCACCCTCATTAGACTCATTATAGAATACAATGCTCCATTTGGTAGGTATCTCTCAAGACATCTGCAACAACTGAAAAGGCCGCGAAAATACCTCACTAAAAGAATCACAGGCCTAAATCAGATGCCATATGCTGACCATCTAAAAAAAACTCCACCTGTACTCTGTCGCATATCGTCTACTCAGAGGCAATCTCTGCTTAACATACAAGGCCATGTCAAACCCAGAGCTGTTGGACATGCTACACGTAAATAAATCCCAATCTCTCAGAGACACACGCTCCAGGGATCTAAACCTTGTCATCACAATTAACAAAACATGCTGGAGGGATAGGTTTCTGACCCAGAGACTCCCCAGACTCTGGAATAGCCTGCCCATACATGTCAAGCAGAGAACCTCTTTGGCCCTCTTCAAAAGGAACCTTGATGATTGGATGGGAGATAGGAAATTCGCCCTGGGGATCACGTCAGTTGCCCTGCTAGACAGGGGTCCAGGGAAGTAAATACTGTGGCAAGAAATAGCCAAGGGAATTGTTACGGCTAGGCTTGTAAAGGCCCTAGGGCCAATAGTCTAGTACCAACCTATGAACGTGTATATATGTATGTATATATATATATATATATATATATATATATATATATATATATATATATATATATATATATATATATATATATATATATATATATATATATGGTCTATATTAAAAAGTCGAACGTTTATTTACCCGAACACATAAACGCCGACATATCTTCATCAAACCGCAAAAACATTGATCGTCCTGAAGTGCGAAATCTGAAACGTTGATTCGTCATGGTTGGTCCTTCTGTGGTATATTTCCGTAAGGTAAGTGTGCGATAGCTACGGACCTTAGGGTTAGGGTGCAGGTTAAGGTAAGTTCATAGATGGTAATGTATGTTAGATTTAGTGTATGGTTAGAAGTAGGGTTTTATTAAGTGTATGTGTGTGGATTATTTAATTTGTTTGGGTATAACTTTTTAAGGTAAGTGCATGATAGTTACTGACTTTAGGGTTAGGTTGGGGGTTAAGTTCAGAGCATACTTGGTGGTATATGAAAGATTTAGTGTAGGGTTAGAAGTAGGGTTTAGTTTAGGGTTAGAAGTAGGGTTTTGGTTAGTGTATGTATGTGGTTTATTTAGTTTGTTTGTTTAGGTAGTAGGTGGTGGGCAGTGGGATGGGACAACTATGACATTTCGAGTTATTGAATTTCGTGGTTTAGGGCATTCGGTGTATTGGTGGTTCACGGAATATTTGTCGGTGTAGACCAAAATCTCGAGATTCCGTAATATTGAAATTAAAAAAAATAAATAAATAAATAAAAAGAAAAAAACATTTAGAAGGTATATGCAAGGGCAGGCCCCCTACCTATGCACCACTAATCTCCAGAGATCGCACTCGTGACTACAGTGAATGTCAAATCAAATTTCAATTCCGCTCTGCTTGCAGCACTATTTTTCCTATCTCTCTCGATCATCTCAGAATTAATATATTTAAGGTTGCAGGGTGGGTGATGCATATGCTTTAAATTTTTTTTTTTAAATTTCAATATTACAGAATCTCGAGATTCTGGTCTTCAGGCTTCAGAGTCTTGAGATTCCATAATTCGAGATTTAGTAGTGAACTCATATATATATATATATATATATATATATATATATATATATATATATGTATATATATGTATATATGGTTTACTTTCAAAATCACGGTTCTCAAGGTTTGCAATCATTCATTATTATGAGTTCACTGAAAGTTCAGTGTTGTGAATGGGACTATCACAGTTATCAATTATGATATTTTGGTTGTGGTTCAGCATCACACACACACACACACACACACACACACACACACACACACATACTATGTATGTATGTATATATATATATATATATATATATATAGATGTGCAATATGGGTGCATACAATTTGTTATTTATAATAAAAGTAACCTTAAGCATTAGCAATGTATACATTTTAGCAAATGTTGCTTAATGTTTTACTTATTCACTGTCACCCATTGGCTATGTGTTGTACATGCAATCTTTGTCAATGTCTTTATGTCAGTATTTTTTTTCATTGTATTGCTAAGTGCATTTATTACTTGTTATTATCTTTGCCAATGTAGCCCAAGTTGTGGCTGAAAAGGGTCTTGAGACCAGTTCACTTTCCTGATTTCCAAAGTATAAATAAATATGAAATAGAAAAAAGGGGGTGGGGTTGAACATGAGAAAAATAATTAGTGAACCAGTAAAGCACATTTTTATTCTGCATCATTCATGAGAGAGAAAAAATAACTTCCCACTGAAGGCATTGGGAAGTAGCAGACAGACTTAGTTTGAAGTCCTACTACTTATCACCTGTAAATGTACAGCAAGGATAATTTATTACAGTGAGAGTTTTCACAGCTCAACATGAGAGTGGGAAGGAAGGTCTGTCAATTATTTTAGAACTACAAAACAATCTCTTTACAAAAGCCTGCTATTTACCTACTTTCTGGAAGTCAGTAATAGCTATTTATAGCAGAAAACAAGCTCTGACTGACACATAAATGAAGCTCAGTCAGAGAAACATGTAAGTAGCTCTGTTACAGAAGGTGTGTTTAGATGACAGTGTTTCACAGTCCTGCCATTCTATCTTGATGGCATAATAAAACAGCACCACTTCCATATGTTTAGAATGACTCATATAAGCAGGACTTGAAATCTTTTCTGGGAAGAAGGAATTAATGCAAGAAAACAAGATTGCATTACCAAGGTAGGCCCTATCATGCAACATTTTGAGGGAAACACATTAAATTTGTAAGAAAAGCACTTGGCGTGATTTTGAGGCATTAAAATAACTCAGAAAATAAAGATACAATGGAAAAAAAATTTTGAGTTCTAAGGTTGAGTTTTTCCTTTAAAAGGAACACTTATTTTATTTCAGCACCACTTGAAGAAATTGACATCTTAGATATGAAAATTCATAATGATTTATTATTTAGGAATGTTGACTTGCTGGAAGATTTTTAAACATATTGACAAATATTGTCAAGTCATTGTTAATAGGAAATGAAAAGAAATTCAAAGAAAACTTAGTTCAAAGAACCAAGTCAACATAACATAAATGAAAATTGATTTATATTTAAATGCTTGTCTATTACAGGGGTCTATTTTGAGGTAAGGTTTTTAATTTTTGAACATAAACTTACCCCAAAATCCCTATAATTTTTGGTATTCTGAAAATACATAAAAGTATACAACATCCCCCATTTTAGACCTTTAATAGCAGCATGTGGCTGAAAAACATATCTGTTAGCAGTCTACATAAAAAGTCTTCTTAAACATATGTTGCAGACACATTCACATGTCTTAAAAGATTCTTGAGATTTTTCAAGTAGACTTAAAAATGAAGTATGGGATAGGTAATTTTTAACTATTGATATTATTGGTCTGTTTCCATTTATTTCCAAGGCAGAAGGGTAATTTCTATTCCATGAAACTCTTTCTGGTTGTGATTTTTAAAGAACAATGATACCAATTTATTTATGAACCTCATGGAAATGGTTTTAGAAAGCAATTTAATTTTTTTCAAAGATGAGGTTTATAGACAAACCAGAGAGGTAGCTATGAGTGCAACGTGTGCACCAACACATGCTAATTTAGTTTTAAAGAGTTGGGAAATTAATTATGTGCTCACCTAATTTTGCAAATTATATCTTAGATTTTCAGGTGATATATTTATTTTATGGAAAGGTCCAAAAGACAGGATTGCTGATTTTATTGAATTCTTAAACAACTCGACTTCATTTATTAAATTCACATACCAATATAAGAAAGAAAATATTAATTATTTAGATACTGTTATTAGCCATGGGAGAAATTGTTTTTGCACAAACATTTTAGAAAGTGTATGTTTAGAAACACACTTGCATTTTAATAGTCACCATCCATTTTTAGTCATGGAAAGTTTAATTAGAGGTCAGTGTATCCAGATTGACACATACGGATTTAATGAGAGAGGTCTTGCTAAAGATATGGGAAAACTTTATCAGAATGTTTATTGGTAGAGGGTATCCTGAGAACCTAGTCACTGATATTGCCAATGGCATTATAAGGAATTGAGGTAACCAGTACAAATCCCTTTTAGGGGTGACTGTTGACTTCCCAATGGAACATAAGAAAGACCCATTGAGGTTTAAAGGTTTTAAAAGATCTTTAATATTACAATACAGTATGGGATCAGAAGATGAGAATTATTAAGAATAACTGGAATATTTTTCAAATAAATGCTAAAGTCTTATTGGTGGTAGAGGGTAAACCGTGTTTTATTTACAAAACAGCCCAAAATGTGAAAAATATCTTCTAGAAGGATGTAGGTTTTGGTTTCACTAACATCTTGAAAGGAACAAAAAAAAATGTGTGGAAGCATAGGAAATATTCAGATATTTTGGAAGGAGACTCTTTAAGTATAGGGAACAACAATGAATTCAACATAAATTTAAAACATGTTAATTGCTGTTCAAAAGGATTGTAGATATTAGAAAATGCACAAGTTGTCCATGTTTTTATATAGGCAAGACTGAAAGATATCTCAGAAAGAAGGATTTACTAGCATTAAGTTTGATATCAGAAATTAATGTACAAATAATTCTTTATTTAGTCATTCAGAAAAGTTTAAGGACTTTAAGGGTTTTACATTTGCAATAATACCCCAACCCCAGAGGGAGATGCTGGGAGATGAAATTAGAATACAAAGAATTACTCTGTCAATTAAAACTGAATGCAACATCCCCTCTGGTCTTAATGAAAATGTATCTATTGTCCCACTTTTAAAACTAAGAACTGCAAAACTTTGAATATTTAAATACACAAATTAAATAATTTCTCTAATGGGACTATAGCAAAATTGTTTTTAAAGTTCTTAACGCTAACACTTTACACACAGTTTTGTATCACTATATTATATTGTATTATACTACAACAGCATTTTCATCTGCCTGGTTGGTGGCTACTTATATCTACTTTTATTTATACATTGAACATTGTACTTTTAAATTTTAACCCATATTTATATGTTAATAATTTTAGTTTAGGATTCACTAATTTTATGATTTTTTTAACAAGCAATAAGATTTATTTAAATTTTATTCAAGTATAGCTGTATTTTGCATTAGTGTTATGGTATGTTTAAGCAGTTACCCAGTTCCTGTAATTATGGATTTTTTTTCGTGGGGGCATATGCCATTAACATTAATTATTCCAGAAAATAATATTTTCATTAAGGGACGTTTTATAAAATGGATGTGATATATTTTAAAATTACTTCTGATGAAGTCTTAAGCTGTTCAAGATGAAAACAGTGCATGTAGAATAGTTTTCGGTGTTTAACGTGATTCAGACATAATTATTTTTCCTATGTGTTTTGGTTGCATTTAAAGCCTTTAGGATAATGTGTGTCAGTTTCTAATCATTTACAGTCCACTTGGTGCTGGTTGTTTGCTTGTTATGGATACTTTGCATGTTGTATTGTGATGTACGAGTTCAGTTTTGGTGTGCATGGCGATTGTTTGCCATTTTAGTTATTTTGTGAATTAGAGTAAGAAAATAATAATTTTGGCATAGTGCATGCATAAGTACATATGGTGTATTCCGTTTTTTTTTTTTATAAATCATTGTCTGCTTTGGCTCAGCTCTTAAGAGTCTGTAAAAGCTAAACCAGACACTTGAACTCAACTCTGGCTTGGCTCTTCCTTGAAAATCCCAGGCTTGCCCACATCTAGTCAGCGCTGCTGTTTTTTTTTTTTTTCTTTTAATAGAGGATCTCAGTATTATGATATACCTGCAACAATTCATGACTTTCAAATGAGAGGGACAAGGAAAGCCGCACATAACCCTCGACCTTGTAAGGCAAGATATCAGAACCAGATGCAAAATTAATGCTGCGGCAAAAGCATAGAGGGATTCAAACATTCATCCTACAAGAGTGGAGAGTTGCTAGCATAACAGCTTGTCCACTATTATGTATTTACTGAAAGATATGAAGTGTGAAACTCAAATGTCTGACATTAAGGATTGAACTGTAATTATTCCTGAATTACCAGGGCAGGGGGAAAAAGAGATATTGTGCATGTTCTGAAAACAGGGACAGATATGGGTTATGTGGTATGTCTGTGAGTGTGTGTGTGTATGTGTGTTTTACCATATGTTCTGAAAACAGGAACAGGTATGGGTTATGTGGTGTGTGTGTGTGTGTGTGTGTGTGTGTGTGTGTGTGTGTGTGTGTGTGTGTGTGTGTGTGTGTGTGTGTCTTACCATATGTTCTGAAAACAGGGACATGTATGGGTTATGTGGTATGTGTGTGAGTGTGTGTGTGTGTGTGTGTGTGTGTGTGTGTGTGTGTGTGTGTGTGTGTGTGTGTGTGTGTGTGTGTGTGTGCGTGTGCGTGTGTTTTACTATATGTTTTGTGTTTGTGTGTGTGTGTGTCTGTGTGTGTGTGTGTGTGTATGTGGGTGTGTGTGTGTGTGTGTATGTCTGTGTGTTTTACTATATGTTGTTTGTGTGTGTGTGTGTGTGTGTGTGTGTGTGTGTGTGTGTGTGTGTGTGTGTGTGTGTGTGTGTGTGTGTGTGTGTGTGTGTTTTACTATATGTTGTTTGTGTGTGTGTGTGTGTGTGTGTGTGTGTGTGTGTGTGTGTGTGTGTGTGTGTGTGTGTGTGTGTGTGTGTGTGTGTGTGTGTGTGTGTGTGTGTGTGTGTGTGTGTTTTGCTATATGTTGTTTGTGTGTGTGTGTGTGTGTGTGTGTGTGTGTGTGTGTGTGTGTGTGTGTGTGTGTGTGTGTGTGTTTGGGTGTGTGTGTCTCTGTGAGACTGAGGAGACTAACTACTATGGGAAGTGCTGATCTGCACTTAATTTAACTGTGATTCATAGACAAGAAGTCTTTCCTTCTTGTAGCTAATGCATATGTGAATCATAAAATATAACATCATGCTAACAGGGCCTTTCACCACGTCCCTTAACACAATGAGGTACCAATTTAATGAATCCTCCAGAAAGAATATAGGCCTGACAGAAAAAAAAAAAAAAACATTGCGCACTGTAGCAGCTTGCATTAATGGTCTTGGAAGGTGGGCTATCTCAGTATACTGCAGCAGTATGTATCAGATGCAGTATGTAGCACTGATGAATATATAACAGCTTGCATCAAAAACATGGTGCAAATCCTGGCTCTGTGAAATACAATATTGCAGCACAATTGTGATGTGCTATATTTGGTATAATGCAGGTGAAATTGCTTACACTGAATGATGCAATGTGATGTAAAAGCAACGTGACTTTTGTATTTAAAGAAATACTGAAATGCAGTTTGGACCCAAACTAATTTGTCCAGAGATGCCTGCCAGATGGAGGGGGAGACATGGGTGGACAGAGTAGTTTAAAATGATAAACTGGGTGAGAGAGTGGTTGTGGTGTTGCAGGAGAGGAAGGTAAAAGGTGTAGGGAAGGGTTGGTTTAAGAGAAAGTGATGTAGTGGTAGGGAGGAGTTACATTAGTTTTGTGCAGTAATAGTGGGGTGGGTGTATCAGATTTAGGCATGAACTTGTGGTGTGCTATGTTTGGTATAATGCAGATGAAATTACTTACACTGAATGATGAGATATGGTGTAAAAACAATATGACTTTTGCATTTAAAGAAATGTTGAACGTATTTCATTCTTATCACATTTCTCTACTCTTGCCCATTTAGTATTTTTCTAATATAGCTATTAACAAAAATATAGTTATGTATATATAGTCTCATTATAAAATTATATAATGATATAGTGTTCTGCATGTAGTTTTCTCTGTATTTTCTAGCCATATCAGTAAAGCATAACTGGGAATGGTTTCTATCAGGGTGTGCTTGGTTTGATTAGTAATACATATTTTTTTAATAATTAAAGGTTATATTCTACATTTTTTTAATAATTATGAATTTTCTCTTCACATATTACCAAAATATTATTTGAAGATTTTAAACAATTTATTCACTCTCTTGGCCTAGAAAGATGAATGATTGTATTCTAGTCATCTATTACTATTATGTCATTTGATGTTTTTGGAGTTATTACTCGTGTTTTTCTAACCTGTAAAGATTTCTTTATCTGCTTACAGATTCAAACATCCAAACTGAAAAAGGTAAAAAAAAAAAAGTAAAAAAATGTTTCACCAGACTGATTTTCAAATGTGTTTGTCGAACTACATTATTCGAAAAGAGACTACTAGCTTGCAGTGCGAAAACAAGCTTATATGCAATGAGGTTCATTGTTTATCGTAGCTATTTAATATTCATAGTGTGCTTTCATTTAGTGCAGCAATACAGTGGAGAGAATGAACTCTCCAGGCACAATGTATGGAGATATTGTCACACAACTGTATTCTTGTTTCAGTCATAGCCTCTTTAGTGAGAACTGTACTCATCAGAAAACAAGTGTACTGCTATGTGTGACTGTATGTGCTTCCTTGGAAATGGTTCGATCACTTTCTAGGACAAAATGATGATGATGATGATGATGGTGATGCAGTGACCATATTTCTTTGGGCATTTTTTTAGGTATCTAACTGCATCCTTTGTTTATGATCTAGCTTCTAAGGTATCCTTCACATGGCTTGATTAACAGCTCTAAAGCACTGGGAATTTTCACAGGTGGCATGTAGTAACCACATGCACGCAGAGCAGGATGCATTTAAGACTAACTGTCGCACTGAGAATTTCTGAATTACTAATCCAGATTTGTTCATAGAGTTTCACCAACTCATGATACTACGTCCACAGCTCTCATTAGTAAACCTGATTTTCTGTCACAGCTTTACTCTCATATACTGAATTATAGACATTTGAAAAGATTTAGAGGTCAACAGGGTGCAAAATCCTCCAAGTAATAGTGTCTAAAATGAGCAGTCCTGTTCCTTAAAGTATTCCATTTTCAATCTAAGCTCTTATGGTATTCAGGCAATTTAGTTGTACCATACATGGTTGTTATTGTTAAGACTAACAGCTATTCTTTTTTCTTCCCTGATAGTTACATAACTGCATTTCTTTTCCTGCGGGAGAGAAAAAAGTGCATGAACACTTACTTCTTTTTCAGCAAGCTTTAACACTGCCATAATCAGTGAAACAGTTGAAGTACCAAAAATGGTACTGTTAACAGGAATATGAACAAAGCATATATGAAGCTATGACAAAAAATGAAGGGGTTATCCATATGCTTTCATTAAAAAAGAAAAAAAATGTTTTTCTTGTGTGGCATAGCAGAATAGATCAAATGAATCACTTGCAACCAAACAATATTGTGCTGTCTTCAGTTGGCTTCCTGCAACCACTGCATACATGCTATTGACACTAAACATGTTAGTTGATCAGAATAAGCCTTCCTCATCTCCCTAACATCAGGCATTTGTGTTTGTTGAGTTTTATACTAGACAAAGGTAGCAAACATAATTAAAAAGAAAATCCTTATAATCAGCAGCTTTTGGTTTAATCAATTTGTATAAAGTGGGAACTGCTTAATGTAATGAGGTATATATTACTAATATGGGGAAATATGGGTGTCAGGATGGCAGTCATGCACTATATCATGTATACAAAAGATCAACACTTGTATTTCAATGGGTACACACCTAAAATGCAAATAATATAAGCTCTATAATCTGTGTCTCAGAAAGGGACTCTACAAAAAAAATCTTGCTTAAAAGGAAACAGAACCTGCCCAGAAAGGACTGAATAATATTATCTGTGTCCATAGTTGAACCAAGAATTTACAAACACCAGAAAAATGATTAAGATCTTTTCCAGAATGCTTAACCATGTATATTGTTGTAACAAAAAAAATTGTTCCAATTCTACCCAGTCTTTGTGCTCCAGTAATACTGAATTTAGCAGTGTTAATATAGCAGAGATAGTTTCCACATTTCATGTGAAACTGTAGTAAAGATCTGGCACAGACCCTGCAAAATTATCCCAAAGGTACACATCTAGGTCAAGAGGAGCTAATATATATATATATATATATATATATATATATATATATATTTTTTTTTTTTTTTTTTTTTTTCCACAAGATATTACTTACATGGGATACTAGGTATGCTATATTTATTTATAAAATCTCAGCTGCTTACAGTGGAATACATTGTGTTTATTCAAGGAAATGTAATACCGTATCCACTTGGAAAATGTCCATTGATACTGCAAAGAACAGAATATTGTAATATATTGAAAATATTACGTGACTCAAAATTTGAGCACATTTATCTGCAGCTGACAAATTACCAGTTCAAATACAACCGATAACTAAAACATTTTTGTTTTCTTAGTACTTCTAATCCGGTTAGTGTCTGCTGAGTAAAGTCAAGGACACTAAGTATTCTTACAATTACAATGGATGAGTAGTCCACAGATAGCATACTAACTACCATCCATGATTTGTATCACTGGAACACTTCTCATATAAACACTAACTTCATACTTGCATGGTTTGCACATGTGCTGTAGCTCATTCCAACAAGGAAAATATACAATGAGAAAGATGAAGGAGTCATATTGTACAGTATTTAGTGACAGGTCCACAACAGGCATTAATTATAAAACACAGCAGCCCTGTAAGATTCTTTGTGGATCATGCAACTGATGAAATCTTGTTTAACTGATTTGTTTATCAGCCAAGAGTGAGGCTTTACTTATTTCAACGAATGCCATACTGAAGGATTAAACAAGTATGTAGAAATGTGGCTGCATATGTACTGCATGAGCACTACAGACTACCTGCCAAAATTGGTCATTGTTCATAGGTTCATAGGTGTGTACTAGGCTAATGGCCCTGGAGCCTTTACAAGCCTAGCCCATAGAAGTGCCCTGGCATTGTGTCACCCGACATTAGTTCCCAGTGCCTCTGTCGAGTAGAGACATTGGAGTTATCCCCAGGGTGAATTTTCTGTTTCCCATCTACTCATCAAGATTTCTCTTGAAGAGGGTCAGCGTGGTGCTTTACTTGACATGTATGGGAAGTCTATTCCATAGCATGGGCAGTCTCTGGGTTACGAACTTGTCCCTCCAGCATGTTCTGTTAATTGTGGTAATGAGGTTGAAGTCTCTGGGGTGTGTGGTGCGGAGGAATTGGGATTTCTTTAGATGTGGCATTTCTAACAGAGCTGGGTCAGACATGGCTTTGTAAGTCAAACAGAGATCGCCTCTAAGTAGATGATATGAGCAGAGAATAGTTGGAGTTTTTTGAGTCTGTCCATGTAGGACAAGTGTTAAAGGCCTAGGATACTCTTTGTGAGGTACTTTTGTGGCCTCTCCAGTTGTTGCAGGTGTCTAGTGAGGTACATGCCATATGTGGCATTGTACTCGATGATTGGCCTAATGAGGGAAGAGTAGAGGGAGACAATGACCTCATTTTTCCTGGATGTCATTAGCTCCTGTACTCATTGTACTGTTATACCAAGACATTCATTATATCCTCTACTAGAAATGGGTAGCACAGATTAGAAGATAACCCACAACAAGAAAGTAGTACCTGAAGGCAAGCAAGCAAGCTTGAGAGGTACATAAAACCAAATGCACCTCATGGCAGAGGTGTGATGGTCCTAAAAGTCTTTGCCTGTGTGTTTTGACAAAGCATTCCTGCTATTTCATTTATTCAGCTAAGTTGCTTAATTATTTACTAACTGCACAGTTTTCTTGACTTGGTGGGTCCATCAAACCAATGGCTCTTTCCAGGGACACACCCTAAATGATCTGTGTTGAACATAAAAAAGCCCACCAGGATATTGGGGAAACTCTCCTACTCTCTCACTTGTAGATGAGAATTTGTTGGCAACAAATGACATGGCAGAAATAAGTGGTGCTCTGAGGGTGCACTGACACCAGTTTATAAGTCATTGTGGTGCTATTAGTTGATCAAACTAGTTGTTGTGATGATATTGAAGACTAATATCTATGTGGTTCACATTTCTGCAGTAAATTACTACAGAAATTTTACAGGACTGTCTATACAAAGAAAAGTCTGCTGCACAAAATTCACCCTTGCTGCATGCTTATTACACTCAATGCTGAGAAAGATATAGCAGATTAAATGGTGGGGGTAGTGGATGTAAGACTGGGAAGGCTGGATGCACACACCAGTCAGATGGTTTCTGGTCTAGAATATAAGCTGAGGAACTGTCAGTTAAATGTAGCAATTGGTTTACTACCTCTTAGTACGAAGTGTATCTCAAGACAAAAAATATCAGTTAAAAATGGGGTTTGCAGTCACATTTTTCATTTAGTGATATGTAAAGTTATGATCTGTTCCCACTATACAGGGGAGAACTGACATTGCATAACTGTAAACTGTGAGGTATTTTGTATTACCATGGGTTATAAAGTTTGAAACAACTGAGATTTAATCCATGTAAACATGCAATCTATAAGTGATTTTACATTATTTAGAATATATGGGGATATGTATGATTACATGAAAAGCATTGAAAATTGACAACAGTTTTTGCAGTTCTTGTAACTCAGCCAAGAATTTGTCTGTATAAGGTTCCATGCAAAAGATGGTCATTGTTTAGTTTTGACTTAAAATAAATATACTGTTTTGTATTCTTTGTAGAAGGTGTGGAAATCTGTGAGACTATGGACATAGTCAGGGTGCAGCAAGTAAAACTGTATCTGTCAAAAATCTAATTATAGCAGCAAGTAAAACTGTATCTGTCAAAAATCTAATTAATCACTTGCCTATTAGTTGTATTTGGCCAGAGCAAAGTGAGCACTTCTAGTGCATGTCTGATAAAATGCTCCTAAAAGTAGTTCTAACATTTATATAAAAGTGGGTTATAAATCCAGCTTGCCCATTATTATATATTTTTTGGTGGTGGGGGCTGTTCAGAAGAACTACAGATATGAAATAATCATTATGTTGTGTAAAAGTGTGGAACATGGTTCAATTTCTTTCTGTTTAATTTCTCCAAGTTTTTGGGGTTTCTAATACCATGACGGCAATGGACCCCATTCTTAAATTAAAGTATGATTAAAGTTCATGAAATTAGTATTGTTTCAGTCTTTGATACTGGCCAAAAGTGTTTTTTGCAGCACCCGCAATGTGCCTATAATTGACTCCTTCTGCAATTCATATGAAGTTGCATATATCAGTAGCATATCTAAATAAGTCTATAATTCTTTTTTATGAGACCCATTGCTCCAACTACTACTTTTGGTACTGTCTGGGTGTCCTTCCACATTGCCTTTGTTTCTGGCTGCAAATCCTGGTATTTTATGACTTTTTGTCTCTCTGTACATAAGACAATGTAATCACTGGGTATAGCAATTTCAATGATCAATGGCAATTTTGTCTTCTTTTCATGGACTACTATATCTGTTTTTCTTTCATCTATTTTTTTTACTGTTTGTAATAGGTAATCTCATGTTATATAAACATTATTCTCTGTTATGCTCTGTAGCTCATGCTTTAAATGCTTTTCAGCTAATTCAGTATTGTAATGTTTGCAAAATCCCAATGCAGTCTTGCCACATTATTATGCCTTTCAGTATCCAGGCCCTCTGCCATTTGTATATCACATCAAGTAACAAGATGTATAATTGTTTCCAATACTGTTTTACAGAACCTGCATTTGTGTGCTTTTCCCACATATTCAATGGACTTTGTAAACCAATGTGTATGTAGTCCACTATCCTGGGCCATCTTTTGGTTTAAATTCACGTCTCCTTAACCATTTCTGTGTCAGAGCCTGAAAGACATGAGGTTGTTCCAGGAGTTTTCTGTACTTGCAATTATATTTACACCTTTTCCTCATTTCTTTCTCTCTCATCTGATCCTTCTCCTTATATTCTTTCTTTTGTTTTGTTTTTTGGCACATTCAGTTGCTACCTGATGTTTGGTTGTCATTCTTGCTTGACACTGATATGCTTATGTTAAACTAAGCACGGAAGTCATGTTTAGATTTGTTCTTTTCATGTTTCAAAACTTTTACTATGCTTAGATCTGATATGCAGACCTACGCTTGCAGCTCTATACATGTAATCGATTTCGTAGAGGCCCATACCTCCTTCAGAATGAGTAATATATAATCTTGGTATGCCCTCATTATCATTTCATAAGCATGAAGCATTTTTCTTGTTTTCCTGTCCAAATGATCCAATATCTTTTAGGGCCAGTCAATCACCCCAAAACTGTCAGCTAGAACAGGAAGAGCAAATTGGTCTACAGTTTGGACTTTGTTCCTAGATGTTAGAGCTGTTTTCAATATTAATGTTAGTCTTCGAAAATATTCCTTGCTTAGCTTTGTTTGATTTGTTCATGTTTTATTGTCGATCCTACATCAATTCCCAAATATTTATACACTCCCTCCTGCTCAACTTCCTTTATATCACATTCCTGTCCCAGACTGATTTTCTTCGTGCAGCAGCTTTATTGCTTTAAATGTTGCTTTTGCACACTTATCAAGAGTAAATGACATTCTTATTTCATCTGAGAAAGTTTTGAACACTTCCAGTTGTGCATTCAGCTCCTCATTTGATGAACTATACAGTTTTAAATCATCCACAAACAGAATATAAGTCTTTACACTTTGTTTTAGTGTGGGAGCCATGTTGTAACCATGACCTAATCTGTTAAGTAGACAGCTTAATGGGTTAAGCGCAAGACAAAAGAACAGTGGGTAACAAAGAATAACCCTGGAATATCCCCCCTTTGAGTTTTTCTCCCTAGGATAATAATTTGTCTTTTGTCATGGCTTTGCTGCAAAGTGGTTTATTATTTAATACAATGCTACTACCATATATTTCCACTTTTTTGAAAAGTATGTACTGTAATAATTGTTATATTTAAATGTTTAATGAAATGCTTTCTTGTGTTTCCATTGAATTTGGCTGTCTCCAACTCATCTGCAGCATGATGGAATTCATTTTTAAAATGTGCATAATTTGTTAAAAACACCTGCTTTAAAGATTATAGATACAGATGAACAACTGTGTTTTTTTCTGTATTTTATATTCACAACAGGCTGCTGCAAGAGGTGTTCCCAGTCCTGTTGGCCTTGCTGTTGCAAGAGGTGTTCCCAGTCCTGTTGGCCTTGTTTAGACTGTACTCACATCTTACTTAAATAACTTCATGGTTGTGAGAGGTAGTTATTTTATATCTGTCACTTGGATTAGATAAGCTATGTTTCTACCATGTTGTTTATACTCAGAACCTGAAGAAGTTATGCATCTATAAAGTCATTAGAAAACAATATGCAAAAGGCAGGAAAGGAAAAGTTTTTCTTATATTAATTTACAAGAAGCTTTGCACTATAATTCAAAGAATGAGTAAAAAATATGAGTAAGATATTTCTGTAAATATGATTAAATAGTGAAAAGATACACAGTATACCAAATCTGAATTTTAAGAGTCTGATAAATGTGACTAAAAGTGGTATGAAATAGTTTTGGGTATCCTTTCTTTTGGTCACAGATGCAACTGTGTGGAATCTGTGGTCAAATGATTAAGCAGATTGGAAAAGATACAGGAATTGTTTCCTAACACACCTGGTTATTTCTAACCAGTAAACATTTTTGAATCTTTTCATTTCGAAAACTGTGTGCAGGAGTGGATTGACTGGGATACTGATTTTACCTGCAGTAAAATTAATTAAATCTTATCTTAGAGATGCACTTGGATGCATATGATTTCTATCCCATAACATCTTGCCTGCCTGATATAGCAATTTATGTCACCATTCCAGATTCAGACCTGATATTGCTTAAACCACATATGATTAAACTGTTGGAGGAAGGCAGGTCTGTTGCACCTACCAGAGTACAGCAGGCACCCCTTTCTCATCTGTCCCAGGTTCTGTTCAGTGTCTTTTCTAACTTCCGTTTTCCAGGAAGGGACATGACAAAGTTACTTTTACATTTTTAATCTTGAATTCATCTGAAAACTTGTATTTGCTTTTTGCATCATTTTCACTAAAGGTTGCAGTAATACTATATAAAATCTCTGCACAATTCTTATCAAATAAATGTAACTGTGGCAAGTTTTGTGAAACTCTTTTTTTCTCCATTTTATATCAATCCTTGTAATTTTAGCAGTTATCTGCAGATTCAGAAATGCTTCACAATTAAAACATTTAAATTCTGACAGATGTTCAATGTAATAACACCCCAACCCCATGTGCAAAAATGGGATGGATGTTCAATGTAATAACTAACCATTTAAAAACTAGATAAAAAAGGGATTCCAACTTGCTGCATGTACATGCAGTGGATAACTGAAAATTGACATGTTCTTAGCTTGGCTTAAATTTCCCTCATACATTTTAGTTTCAATTGCCTAGTGAGTCACTGAAGCATTATAAAATGTCTTTAAATAAGTACATTTAATCTGTAAAGGGTTCTTGGATCAGCCCACTGTGGTTAATAAATTCATAAAAGAAATACAACTTCAGATGGCATCAGTGTGCTTTGTTTTTCTTACTACGTCTCCAGCAAGATAGTTTTGCTCCTGAAATGACCCTGTTTGTTATCTTTTCTGTACATCATACATGCTCTGCTTTTGATTCATGTTACAAAACAAAGGTGTCTGCACATTATTCCAAAATATAACCATAAAATTAAAATAATCATCATAAGCCCAATGATGATACATACAGGGATTAAGTGGTTTGAAAACAACTTGAGAATATACCAGGCATCATGTAGTAGCCAATGACTCTGGGGCCTAGTGACTCGCAGATTGATTCATTCAGTTGTTTCTTCAGTATTGCACTCACACATAGTAGCATTATATGCCTGCCATTCTCCTCCTTGGACATGTTGTACAAGGTAACAACTTCATCTTGCAGTCCCTTCTTCTGATTAAAAGAAGCTTCAAATGTAAGCGAGTGTGTGTGTGTGTGTGTGTGTGTGTGTGTGTGTGTGTGTGTGTGTGTGTGTGTGTGTGTGTGTGCGTGCGCGCGCACGTGTGTGCGTGTGTGCGTGTGTGCGTGCGTGTGCGTGTGTGCGTGTGTGTGTGTGTACAGTAAAAAGCATTTGCTCATATGAGTGCTCAGTCTTTCAAATTGTAACTATATATGGGTTTGTGATAGCAATGCCCAAACCTTTAGATATTCTGATGTTTTTTTTTTTTGCATTAGGGGTTAGGAGTGTGTGTGAGTGTATGAGAGTTAGGGTTAGGGCAAGGTAAAGTGAGGACATAGCTTTATTCTATTCTGTTTGTTTTGGTGTGCTTTTACATGTTTGTGTGTGTGTGTGTGTGTGTGTGTGTGTGTGTGTGTGTGTGTGTGTGTGTGTGTGTGTGTGTGCGCCCAAGCTGCCTAGATTAGTGTCACTGTTATTGAAATTATTTTTTAAAGGTAAGGAGCAGGGTTAGGGCTGGGGCAAGGGCAGCAGTAGGGTTAACAGGTATTAGTAAGGTGGAGTGGTGTAAGTGGAACTCTTACGGCTCTTCTATTTCTTGAGTAATTAGTCAGTGACAAAACAATCACACCAGTGACCCGGCAAATGAAAATGAGCCCAGACCTTAAGCATTTAATGACAACAAATGTGGTACCAATTCTTTTGGATGCTCTGTTAATGGCCCTCTAAACATCTCAGTAAAATCTTTTAATGTCATGGACAAAAAAAATCTTTGCCCCTTAATACTATTCATAAATGTATCACTCATCATCACAAGCCTTTGTGAGATAAAGTTTTTTATTGCAAATTATTTTGACTGCTCAGGCATCAGCACAACATTTGTTTCTGGTTATATTTTTATCACAGTTAAATTAAATTCTCACATTGCCTTCTTTCTACAGATCAGAAGGAGCCCAGGTGTGCTTATCACAACACAGCTTCTGTTTTTTTCTTTTTTTTTTTTCAAACATCTTTATTAAATCTTCACACATGACAAAGGCAATCTTACATTTATATAAATGAAAAACATACAAAATTATACCACTTTAGTTGGAAACAGTTTACATCACAGACACCACTGAAACAACTGTAGTTGCAAACATTATACATCACTTATAAACCACCCAGTCATTGTCAGTTAAGCATTATATGGCTCATTCAAATCTTGCCTCTTAAACCTTGTTCCTGCTCTGCATATATTGTTCCCACAATTCCCATTTTTCCCTATGCAGTTTGCTCCTTCCTTTTTCTAAAGATCCCAATTCCTGTTGTTTTATCTCTGTTGCTATACTTGCTACATCTAGTAAAGTTGGTCTAGACTTTGATTGCTATACACCTGAGGAAAAATTCTTTGGAGTCTACTTGGGGTATAAAAATACCTATGTAAACACTTTCAGACAAATATCCTAAATCTTCTTGACTTTGTTGCATAGTTGGGAGATACACACATATCCCCCCATTGTCTCTTTGTGAATTGCTTATCCAATCTCTCTTCCCAATCCTTTCTTAGCTCCTCTGAATCTTATAATTATCATACAATATTTATATGCTTTACTAATTATTCCTTTTTTAATGGCAGTTTCTGTTCTAGATTCTATTAAAAACTATACCAGTGCTGGTCTTTCATTCAGGACCCCCCTATTTCTTTCTCTTTACCTATACTCTGATATCAATCTTTGATAGAGAAGGCAGTCTCTAACCTGCAGACCAAATAAATTCTTGGCCTCTTTCCATTCTATTACCTTTCCCTTTCTAGTTATTTGCTCCCAATACCTTGGTTCCTTTGCCAGTTTTCTCCAATAAATTCCACCCCCCTCTTGCCTGTTATCTGTATCCCTAACCACAGTCATCCCTATTGGCAAAAATCTCTTTTCTCCATTCTCATGCTGGTTTGGTTCTTAGAATACTCCCTGCTATTTTATGAATATAATACCCTGTATGATTTTGGTTGTTCTCCTTAAGAGTCTGCATCCAAAATCCCAATCTCTCCTTATTTCTTGAGCTTCCTCCCTGCGTCAGCATCATTCTTTAACACAACTTCTGCTTTGAATGATTCTGTATCAGCATCTCTTCCACCTAGACTTTATTCTTCGGACTCAACAATGAGCTAGTTGTACAAAGACTCGGGTTCTAATGACTTTTCTGCTAACAGAACACCACTTGCTGTGCAGAATATGGCATTATTTATTATTGCTCTGCAATTTTTTCAAGAGTCCAGACATTTCTCTCATTGTGACCATTTAACTCTCCATAACTGTGACTCTAATGTCTCTGAAAAAGAAAACTTTGATTTCTATAATTGCATACTGTTGACAATCGATACAATGGCACCAGAAATGTTATGTTTTGCAGCAATAACTTTCTGTGTGCTTATATGTCAATGACATACACTCACTGAATATCATAACTTCATGATTTGAGAAAAGTTTAAACTGTTGTGAGAGCAACTCAGGTAGATATTCTCTTGACAATGGAAAATGTCTATGCTAGTCTTTGTAAAGATCTCCCTTGAACTGTGAAGTATAGCAAGGTCTCCCTCAGATAATTATTTTAGATACATAGCACAGGTTTGTACTGCTCCTATTTACATTAAAATGCATTGCCAGAATAACACATTATTTGTTCATTCATTACACTTGACTACTCCCAAATGAGACATCAATTATGCTCATCAACATTTTGTTGTTTTGAACAGCAAACCAGTTACATAGCTTAATACCTCTTTAAATGAAACGTAATGTTACATTTCTTTAAGAATGCCACTTCTTTTATTCTGTCTAATAATTCAGGCATATGTCTGTCAGCATTCCTGTTTTTTGGGTCTTCTTCAGTACCTCCTTGCAGCTCATTAAGCTTCTCTGCTGTCAAGGATATATGTGCTATGATGCAGTTATATTCAACATTGTTTTCCAGGAAATCCTCCTTCTGCTACTGTAAGCATGGACAGTTCAGCATATCTACTGCATGCATTTTATATCCTGGTTTATATCTTACTCTCAGATTATAATTTTGCAAACACATTTTGCAATTATGGAAGTGCCTTATGCATTTACTTTTTGAAAGCATTCTGCAATAGACTACAGACACTATCAGTCACTTTCAAATGTGAAATTTTTTCCAAAAACTACATTAGTGAAACTTCTGACAGCCACACCCTGGCTGTATCTCTTATGATAATCATTAAATGTTTTGAATCACATATCATTGAGTTGTCTTCTTGTAAAAGCACTGCACCAGAACCATTCTGAATGTAAAGAATTTACCATGTAAGTGGTATATTCACATCAAAATACATCAATAAAGGTGTTCTGGTTAGTTATTTGTTTGACCAATTCAGAGTCCTTTGTTTACTTCTCAGTTAGTGGTCAGTATCAACTTTTCCCAGTAATTTTCTCAGTGGATTGCTCACATTAAACAGATATAAATAAACTTTGAAAAATATTGAAACATTTCCATACAACTCAGAACTACTTGTCCATCCACAGGTTGAGGTAGTTGTGCAACAGCTATGACATTTTCATCATTTCATTTCCAGCATAGAGGAGCTAAAACATGACCCATATATCTTATGTCTATAATTCTAATGTCACATATACCCCTGGATTCAATAAACTCTGTGCAGGAACAGCACTATTCTAAACTAATGGTTTGTGTCCATGTAGCATTAGCATTAACAGCAGCACGCCTTGCATATTTATGAAGGTGTGCTGCTGTTAAGGCTAAATGGCCACGAACAGTGAAAGAGTGCAGGGGGAGTGATTAAGTAGTGCACGGACATTGAACACAACCCCTGCACTCAGAAAGTGACGTATGGCACTTTCAAAAGTATTTCAGTGTCTGCAGACACTGAAATGAAATAAAAATGAGTATTTCAGTGTCCGCAGACACTAAAATAGCTAGGGGAGCAAGAAACAATGCAGGGGTGTTTGACAGGTTCTGTCACACACCACATGCATTGTAAAAGTACCGTACGGCACTTTGCAAGTGCTGTAAGTGTCTGGGGACACTGACAGCTAATAAAACAGCTATTTCAGTGTCCACAGGCATTAAAATGGGGAGCAGAACAGAAAGGAAATGCAGGGGGTGTGTGACAGGTTCTGTCACACACCCCCTGCATTGTTATATACGGCACTTTGCAAGTGCTGTCAGTGTCCGCGGACATTGACAGCTAATAAAATAGCTCATGTCAGTGTCCATGGATATTGAAATAGCCAGCAGCTCATTAAGGAAATGCAGGGGGTGTGTGACAGGTTCTGTCACATACCCCATGTATTGTAAAAGTGCCATACGGCCATCACCATCAACTGTACAGGTGTCTGCAGAATGCCCAAATGCCCACATCACATAGTTTCACCATTCTAGAGCAATAAAGTAGTACAAAGCCATAAATAATGGGGGTACAAAGCCACAAAAATAGGGAAATGTCTAAAATATTGCATTGACAAACCTGAAAGCTGACAGAATAAAAGGTTTGCAGTAGCACGGACGTCCTGCAGGGTATGAAGACTGTAACAGAAATGTCTTCTATGTGAAAGTGCCATATGGGCAAAGCCCTCAACTGTACAAGTGTCTGCAGAATGCCCAGATGCCTGCCTCACATACCCCTCAACCTCCTAGAGTAACAAAGCTGAACAAGGACATACAATGAATATAACAAGTTTACACACCCCTGTTAAAATGCCAGGTTTTTGTGATATATAAAAATGAGACCACAATAAATCATTTCAAAACTTTTCCCACATTTAATGTGACATATAACCTGTACAATTCAATTGAAAAACAAACAAATCTGTTAGGGGAAAAAATTCTAAAAAATAAAAAAGTACAATACACTGGTTGCATAAGTTTGGACACCCTTAAACTAATACTTTGTTGAAGCACCTTTTGATTTAATTACAGTATTCAGTCTTCTTGGGTAGGAGTGTATCAGCATGGCATATCTTGACTTGGCAATATTTGCCCACTCATCCTTGCAAAAGCACTCCAAATCTGTCAAATTACGAGGTCATCTCTTGTGCACAGCCCTCTTCAGGTCACCCCACGGATTCTCTATTGGATTTAGGTCTGAGCTCTGGCTGGGCCATTCCAAAACTTTAATTTTCTTCTGGTGAAGCCATTCTTTTGTTGCTTTGGATGCATGCTTGGGGTCAATATCATGCTGAAAGGTGAAATTCCTCTTCATCTTCAGCTTTCTAGCAGATGTCTGAAGGTTTTGGGCCAAAAGTGACTGATATTTAGAACTGTTCATAATTCCATCCACCTTGACTAAAGCCCCAGTTCCAGCTGAAGAAAAGCAACCCCAAAGCATGATACTGCCACCACCATGCTTCATCGTGGGGATGGTGTTCTTTTGATGATGCAAAGTGTTGTTTTTGTGTCAAATGTACCTTTTGGAATTATGACCAAAAAGTTCAACCTTGGTCTCATCAGATCATAACACATTTTCCCACATGCTTTTGGGAGACTTGATGTATTGTTTGGCAAATTTTAGTTTGGCCAGGATGTTTTTCTGTGTAAGAAAAGCCTTCCGTCTTGCAATCCTACCCCATAGTTCAGACATATGGAGAATACAGAAGATTGTTGTCATATGTAGTACTTGCCAGAAATTCTTGTTATTTTGCTCTTATTCAGAGAAGAAGCAGAGGAGGATTTTTACATGGCCTTTCAAGGGATTGCCTATTACTGGAAAGCCAGAAATTGCTTTTTAGGTCCCAACTCGGGATTTGTGCCACTGCTTTCCAATGTTGAGAAGAGTAGAGTGGTACTGATTTCCTGTTGATCTCTGATTGGACAGTGTATATGGGACTTCACTGAGTGGTCTTAGTGAGAACCTCATTGGAGCCTTTATGCAACTTGGCTTTCTGTTGATTCAGGCTGCTGCTGTAAGTTCCTTCCAGGATATCTACCAAAACAAGACTATAGCAAATGTTCTGAACCCAGCAATGACTGGGTTAATACTACTTTTCAGAAAACAACTTCAGATTAGTGCCACTCTTTGCTTCTGCTGCGAGAAAGAGCAAAGAATCATTGAGTCATATCTGTGTGCAGCTCTGTTTAGACCAGCGCTATCTCCTCTACCAGACATATAGCACCTCCAATCATCAACTCCAAACCTCATAGGTTCCACACCCCTTCAGACCACTTTAGTGAGCACCTGACAACATGGAATGACACTTTACAACTGTCTCTGCTGTCAGTGGTCATCCTGAGACTATGTAGCAATTGTTTCCTGCTTACTGACATCTCCCTACTACTTAAACAAACTGACATATAATTTTATTGGAGGCGAACTTCTCACATAAAACCACTATATGTAGCAAACAGGCTGTCAGTAAAACACAATAGCACACCATACCAGTCACACAGACAATACAGATTAAACACATATACTTAAATAAACTGATTCTAATAAAAGTAACTTACCTAAATAAGAAAGTCTTCCTAAATGTAACCTAAGAAACAAGTACCTCCAGCAACCTCGCAAGCACTTAACACATGCAGCACCCACCATGAAACATGCATCTAAGGATCTCATTGTCTCAACTCAAAACCCATAAAACTGTACTCCACACAATCCAACATCTAGTCATAGGTGATTCTGTAGTGAGACACAATGATGCATCTGTCACCAGAATGAGTAAAGACAGTATCACAGATGGTTGCCTATCAGGTGCCAGGATTTGCCACATCATGCATACACTCAAGTCCTTGGAAAACAAGTACACATATACAGCATTAAACAACTTGAGACATACCCCCCCGGACTATATTAAGAGAGACATGATGTTGCTCTAGTAATATGCGACAGAGGCAGGTATGAACTGAGTCCTGAGCATCATTGTACCATCACCGAGAATGATGCTGCAATACAAACAAAAGATTTTTGACTTCAACAATTGTCTTAGCTTCTGGTGTCATTCAAGGGGAGCATAACATATATATATATATATATATATATATATATATATATATATATGTGTGTGTGATGGCAGACAGTCAAAACTACTTTACCAAGGATGTCCTGGCAGACAGTCAAAACTACTTTACCAAGGATGTCCTGCCCTTATCTCCGCAAGGCCTTTGTATATTAGCAAAAATCTTGCCCACCACCATAGTGCCTTTTTTATGCAATGTCATTCTTCATAATCTTCCAGCTTAACAAAACAAAATCTGAATAACATAAAAGTATTGTTGCTCAGTGCTAGATCCTCAACAAATCTTTACTCCCTATATGCACAGCTTACCCTGGCATTCCTTGATAGTCATGAAGACCTGGTTTATGACATTGAGAGCACCCCATCAGTGCAGGGTTTCAACACCTACCATGCATTCACACCCACTGTAACACATGAATGCATTAAAGGTAGCAGTGTGTGCAGATCTATAAAACAAAATATCACCCAGAGGTTTTTTAGATAGGATAAAAACCTAGATATCCTCTATGTCCAGCTTACCATTAACAAAATACCCCTGTCACATTTTACCTAACTATGGGACCCTGTCTATGCACTGATTGGCCAATAATACCTATCCTATTAAATCAGTAATACCATAAGTACCCACAAAGTGGTAAGGGTCTTGGGTTCACAAGTTGACCGTGACCTTAACTTCGACCACCATGTGTCTACTGTAGGCTTTCTACATAGCACACTCGACTAGTAAAGGCATTGACCCAAGAGTAAAAGAGGTTATAACCCCTCTATACTTGGCACTAATCTGGCAAATAATTGAGTATAACACCCCATTTAGCATGTACCACACAAAGTACCTGCAGCAATCAGAGAGACCTCAGAGGTTTCTAACAAAGAAGATCAAGGGACTCCAGCACATGCCATACACAGACCGACTCAAGTCCTTGTCACTTTACTCTCTATCATATATACTTCTTAGGGGAGATTTATGCCTGGCTTACAGAACAATCTCAGACCCAAACCTAATGAACTTGCTGCATATCCCTAAATCAAACTGGACTAGGGCCACCCTTTCCTGGGGCCTAAATATGTCCTGCAACTTAAATAGGACATGCTGGTGGGACATATTTATCTCTCAGTGACTGCCGAGTCTTTAGAATAAGATACCTATTCATGTGAAACAGATTAACTCTATGACACTGTTCAAAATGAACCTGGATAAGTGGATGGAGCGCCATAAATTCTTACCGGTAATAGCACCTACAACCGTCCTGGACATGCGCAGATATCACTAAATGCAATCATGGGTATTAACTAACATTTCTATGGCATTACACTGGAATGAAAAGGCTAGGCTTGAAATGACCTCCAGGTCAATAGCCTAGTAATCTTCTATGATCCTATGATGCTATAATTAGTATGAAGTCCTTATACATTAGGAAAAACACCATTCTCTTACGGGACTTCAGCTACCTGTCCATCATCTGAGAGACTTATACATCCCTAACATATATGCCAAAAGATTTATAAACCCCATAAATACAAACTCTCTGGACAAGTTAGCCTGTATCCCAATTAGGGAGCCAAAATCTTGGACTTGGTCCTCAAACTCTGATCCCCACCAGCTGTAGCCATACCTCTCAACCTCTCAGAGCAAGAAATCTGGACAAATACATAAATAAAAGTGGGACAAAGGCCCAAAAATAGGAACAATTCTTAAATATTGCTCTTACAGACTCAGAACATTGATAGAATAACAGGTTTTGCATTAGCATGAATTTTCTGAAGAGTATGAAGTCTATAACTCTGGTGCTACTTTCTAACTTCAATCTTTCATGATTTGCTATTAATTTGTCAGAAAAACATAATTTTATGAAAAACAGATCAAAAATATGAGGCAAAAATCTGGACATTCTGCGAAAATCTGTAAAGTTGACAGGTATGGCTGTAGCTCTCTCATCAAATCGAGCCATAAATCAGTCACATTCATCATAATACTGAAGCTGAAACCATACTCAAATACCTTGGTATTAAAAGGTTATGCAAAAGCTAATCCATGAAAACTGAGTGATAACCTGGCTAAATTCAACATCCCCTCCATGTTAATGACCACACTGTGTACGGAGAATTCTTTACTGCCAGATTCTGTACACATGTATATAGCTGCATAGATGCATGTGTCACCCTCCATTATACAATGCCACATTTAAAAATAAATCCCCATGTAGAACCAGAATATAAACAGACTCTATAATAAAAGAAAAAACTCTTTGCAAGCAATAATTAATATAACTATCACAATGTTAGAAATGCTCTTGCTAAACTTCACAAGGAACTTCAGTCCCTAATTCAGTCAATCAAAGCTAGATATGAGACAAAAATAGCCAGCCAGGCAAAAGACAACTATAATGCCTTCTTTAACTATGTTAGAAACCTCAGACATAATGATCAGTATCACAAAGAGGAAATAGTAAATGATACCACATATTCATACCTTGAGAACATAGCCAGTCTGTTAATGAATACATTTAGCACTAAATTCACCCTATCTCTTCCCCTACATTCCCAAATCACATACCTTTATCTACAACCCCCCCAATCTCCCAAGACCAACAATTCCTCAAAGCACTTTCCAAGGCTCATAAGACTGCTTCTATAGGGCTAGATAACATATGAGGTACTTACTGACCAGCCTGAAACAGGACCTGACAAATCCTCCACACTGAGTATTTAATATCTCCAAACAGGCATTGTGCTGGATGAATGGAAGACAGCAACAGTCATCCGCTGACACAGAGATGAGGCATCAATGAACCCAGGTAATTATAGACCCATAAGTTTGACCAGCATCATCTGTAAAGCTATGGAGATGATCACTATGGAATTAATGAATAAGGACATATGTAACTTACAAACTCTTGGACCAAGTCAGTTCTGTTTTGTCAAGGGTAGAGCTTGTCTGCTTAACCTGGTTGATTTTTTTGACAAGGTTACTGAAGCAATGGATGAGGGAAAATCAGTACACACCACATATCTAGACCTCGCAAAAGTGCTAAACATTTTCCCATAATCAGGTATTGCTGATAAACTCTGCCCGCTAAATGTTAATCCCTATGTAATTTGTAGGATATACAATTGGCTCACAAGTAGAACCTATGAAATTAGAACAGGCAGCTCTACCACCTCCAAAAGACCTGCCATTAGTGGTGTACCACAGGGCTCAGTCCTCAGGTCACTCCTCTTTGGCATTTACTTCTCCGACGTCAAAGCTAATGTAAAAGGTTTGTTCTTGACCAAGTTTGCAGGTGACTGTAAAACTGTTGTCATCATGACCTATTCAGAGGATGCCAAAATCCTCCAAGAAGAAGACAGACTTTCCCAAACAAATTGCTGGTGCCATAACCATGGACTAAATCTAAATGGGGAAAAAAGTATAGCAGTATCCTTTGCCAAGAATGAAGTCTACTGTAGCTATCACTTTGACAATACACTCCTAAAAACTAATTCAGTAGTTAGGGACCTGGGAACCTATATCGACAACAAGGTGTCTTTTTTATCACCATGTATCCACTATTTTAAGAAAGTTCTTTTCCATTGTGCAACATATGGTGTCTATGAAAAGGGATGTGATAATTTCACTCTACTCAGCATGTATTAGGCTGATAATTAAGTATAATGTCCCCTTTGGTATGTACCTGTCAAAACACTTAGCATAACCTGAATGACTATAATGCATTCTCACCAAGAAAATCAAGAGCCTAATTTGTAAAAAAATACACTGATTGCCTGAAAGCCTTGCCTCTTTTCTTAGTATCATACAGACTATGGAGTTACAAAGTATACCTTGCATACAGAGCTTCAACAGACCCTATCCTCTGCAGTCCGCTGCATATCCACAAGTCCAATGGTGGAATAAAACCCACTTAAGAGGCATTAATCTCTGTAGCATAGTAAAAAACAATGCAGACATACCACCATAGACATGATAAAATCTGTGATTTAATAAAACTTTTAAAGACAAAACAAACTAAGAGAGCGTAGGATAAGTGCTTTCGGTAAAACCTTCTTCAGATCCTTTATTCACTCCCATCTAGGCAAAACTTTTAAACAGTATTCAACCAGTCATGCTGTTCAGAGGTGGTTCCTCTTCCATTGCTAATGGAGACAGGTCCCTCTAGTGGTAGTCCTCCAAAGTTACAAGTAGCATGAATAAGTTCTGCTTATTCCCTCTTCCTGTTTCTACTTTTTATGTTTATGCTCCGTTCTTTCAGAATAGGTTTTAGAGGTACCATTCCATTAAGGCCAGGTGGTTTATCTGCTCTCAATTCCATAATCCATTTGGTCTTTTCCACCTCTGTTCTATTTGTCATGTTACATCCCCATGGGGTTTTGTTCAGCTTCATTAGAGCTATAAACTTGAAACTGTGATTTTCTTCTGCCCTAATATGCTGATACAGGGCATTTGTAGCTACTTGATTTCTTATGTTTGATAGATGGCATAAACTCCGTTCCTTAAAAGCCCTATTTGTTTTACCTACATAGTAGGAAGAGCATGCCTCGCAGATGGCTAAATATGCAATGTTCTTGCTGGTACATGTGGCATAACCTTGAAAGGAATAACTCTTCTTGGTGACTGGCTGTTCAAATACATTATGTGTCCATATAAAAGGGCAGGCTTGCAAAAAACACATTTCCAGGTACCTTTACGCTGGTTCTGTGTACTATATCTGTTAACAGTAAGGCCATCATGTTGACACAATAAGCGCTGCAGATTCTTCTTGTTCTGAAATGCAAAGCTAGGTTTATCCCTCAATATGTTTCATAATTTCTCATTCAAAGTTAGGACTGGCCAAAACTTCCTAATGGTATTAAAAATGAATCCATTATCCATGCTGTAAGTCAGTGTGCACCTCAAATTAGCTGAAGGTCTATTATCTTGTGGTCGTCTGGTCCCTTCACGCTTCCTGTTAGAATATAGGGGACACCCCTTCTGAGTTCTGAGTTGCATGGCTTTTTCTCTACTCATTTTGGTAACTTCTTCCTTATATCCTCTTCTTTTAAGGGTGTTCACAAGAGTTTCTTTTTCTTTTTAGAAGATGTCATCCCTAGAACATAATTTGGAGATACGTGTGACCTGATTTCCCATTAAATTCCAAAAGATGTGCCTTGGGTGCATGCTGGTCTGATGTAACAAATGGTTTCGCCATGTAGGTTTCCTGAGAATCATGGTTTCTATCCCTTTACCCGGGGTCATGCAAAGTTTCACATCAAGGAACTCTAACTCCCTTTCAGATAATTTTAAGTCAAATCTCAAAAAACTGGTTGTGAGAGAGAGAAACGTGACAAATTCCCATAGACTAGTGGCATTTCCTTTCCATATGAGAAAGAAATCATCCACAAATCTCATGTAGAAAATTATCTGATCTTTTCACAAGTTGCATATGCCTAGATCCCATTCTTTCTCCCATTGTGCCAAGACTATATTTGAATAACTGTTGGCACATGGGGTGCTCATGGCAACCCCCCATTTTTGCCAATAATGAGTGTCACCATATAGAAAGATGTTGTTCTCCAATACTAGTTCTAACAAAGTACAAAGGAGATTAACATTCAAAACTTCACTGCCAGCAAATCTCCTGATGGCTTCAATTCCATAATTGTTCAGAATGACTGTAAAAATACTTTGCACATCCAGTGAGACTAATAATAATCCTTCTTCCTGTGTTCTCATTTCCATTTTCTCAAACAAGAGACCTAAGAAGTGTGCTGTGTCCTTCAGAACCGCGGTGGCCTTTGATAGGACCTTCTTTAATTCAGTTTCCAAGAACACTGATAGCAGCTCAGTCAGACAGCCCCTTCCTGAAATAATGGGCCACATACGTGGATCCTCTAAGTTCTTATGTATTTTTGGCAGTCCACTAATAGTTGGTGTTACAGGATAGGCTATATTGAAATAGTCATAAAGCTCCTTTGTAATACTCTTAGTCATAAGGAGATCATCTAGTGTGTTATGCACACTATTAATCAGTCTCATCAGATCTATCTTGTTCAGTTTTTGATAGGTTCCTCTATTACTTAATAAATCTCTCATCTTGGTGCTATAGAACTCAGAATCCATTATGACTATCGCACCTCCCTTGTCTGCTGGTTTAATGACAATGTCTTTTCTCCCCATCAGCTCCTTGAGTGCTTCGTATTCACTTTGTGTCAGGTTATGGAATTGATTACTCTTAGACTGTGACCTATGTCTTGCCACATCTTCTTCACAAAGGTGAATAAACATATCCACTATAGGATGATACAGCGGCACAAAAGTGCTTGTTTTTTTATAAAGATTAACTTGTTCCTTATTGTTGCCAAAAATGTGTTTGAGGGTGTATGACGGATCCACACAATCTACCAGGTTTTTGTTAGTCCTCGAGCCACATATCACTGTGTATGTTTGATTATTGCTAATTGATTATTGCTAGATCTGACATGCTACTACCTCACTATATGCTGCTAATATTGTAACAATACAATATGCTTAAGAGCAGGCCTTGCTCACTGATTACTGGTATAACTGAACTTTTGTTGACCTGTAAGTTGTTTGTCAGCTTAATAGATGTTTACCAAAATATGGGGGATTCCAATGAGGAACTATATCACAAGTTTGTGAGCTAACTGTTCTTTAGAAAAGGGAAGTAAGGCATAAGACCAGACATTACGAAACTTGTTTACAACTTAAGAAATGATCTGTAATTTTCTAAAGTATTCCATCAACTCATGATGAACCTGTAATGTCATATTTTCTACAATATTCCATCAACTCATGATGAGCTTGTGATCAATATGTCATTAGTTAAAGCTATTGACCCTGTTGTTTGTTCAAGACTATAAAAGCTCAAAGGCTAAAATGAAAATCATTATCCGGATTTAATCACAGCACTAGCCTGAACTGAGCATAAGAGCCATTTTGCCAGTGTTGGCCTTGCCTTGACTGAACAAATAGCTGCACTGGATAGGATTGAAGTCTCCCTGTCAGTGGCAAAGATGATTTTGTTTATGCATATGCTTGTAAGTACATGATTTATTAGTATTTTTTCTGTTTATCTAGTAAATGATGTTTAATAAACTGTTAAGTTTGAGCCTTGGTGTCTTGTGTCATTTCTAATTCTGTATTAACCTTAGACTATAAAGTAACGGACTAGTTCATTTGGTGCAGCGAGCAGGGTCTGAGGTTGCAGTGGAAATGTCACAATAACCAATGTTTTTTCCTTTAAAACATATAGGCATAGGTAAGAAGGATGCTGTGTCAGGCACCCTAAATAAGTTAGGCATTGGTACTATGATGCCAGCATTGTTTGTGAAATGGGGTCCTCTTGCTAAGGTGTTAAGTCTAGTTTCACTCTCTCCTTCCCCAAAACCTTTGCAAGAAAGACCTAAGGCAGATCCCGATAGTCTAGCTAAAGCTTTATCGGAACTAAAATTGGATGATAAGGGGAGAAAGGTGAAGGAGGGGGTGGGAGCAGCCAGATGGCTGTTCTTTGAGGCAATTCAGGAATTAGACAGAGATGTAGAGAAACTAAAAGAAAAAGTTTTAGAGTTAGAAGAGCAATGTAAAGAACATGCTCATACACACAGAATGGATAGAGATGCCTTAGAAAAGGCAGATATGGCACTTGTCAGAGCAGGAGAGGAAGCTGAACACTGGAAATCTAATTCAGTGACTTTAGCTACTTGAATAATTCAGCATCATAGACAGCGGAATGGAAGAAAACATCGCCCGCCCTCAAGGCCTCAGGTTCGTGATTTGCTGTGTAAGGCAGAGTTTGACCCCGAGAAGTGGGAAGGTGATCTCCCCTCAACTGATGAGGGTGATAGTGACTTTGAAATAGTAAATTCCCCATCAGTGGAGGCACGTCCAGTTATTGAGAGAAAGGGACAGTATACTGGGGGGTGGCGCCACAACAATGGGTTGAGGTGCGGAGTTATACCCAAGCTGAATTATTAAATGAAATCCAAACCTATAAGCAAAAGCCAGGGGAAACTCTTTTAGCATGGTTTCTTCGGGTTTGGGATATAGGGGGAGAAGTAGTGTCTGTAAATGCCGAAGAAATGCACCAATGTGCATGCTTGGTGTTTCACCCATGGTTAAAGCAAATAGTAAACAATGTGACCCATGATGCTCCCCAGGTGAATACACTGGTGGTGTGGTTAGCCTCGGCATTCTGAGCTACTTGGCCTGATGCTACAGCAGTAGCTGATGAACATAAGCCTTGGAAAACAATAGCAGAGGCAATGCAACAGTTAAGAGAAATGGCTATGTTGGCTACCATTTATTCATTGGAATTAAGGAATGGGGCATTAGTGCTTCCAAAAGGACCAGATGCACAAATAATGACCAGCAATCTGAGAAGCAAATTGATCAAAAATGCACCACAGTGGTGGAAAGGGCAGCTGATGACTGCCCTGACAGGCTGTGTAGGTCAGCAGATATGGGATGTAATAGCCATTCTAAATCAAATGGCAGAATTAGTGGAAGAAAAAGAACAGAGAAGAGCTAGAAAGGCAAATGCAGAGAAGCCAAAAGATAAATCTGGTGAGAAAGTCATGAAAAAGCAAATGCTTCTGGATCTATTAAGGTGGGGGGTAGAATTTGCAGACATAGATGGGATAGCTACTGAGGAATTATATAAAAAATAAAAGCAAAAACAAAAAGAGAAAGGTTCAAGTTCTGCAGGCAAAAAGCAAACCCCTACAAAAAGTCCAACCAGAAGTACCACTGAAGGGAAGGTAGGGTGGAATTAATTATATCCTGACATCCCTACTGATGAAGAGCTAGCACAGTGGCAAAAGGGAGAATTTAATGATGAGAGAGATTGGGGAGAAAAGGAATGAAGAACCCCAGTTGAAAAAACAGAGACAAATTGACTAATAGGTGGGTCCCCAGTAGCTAAGGGTACAGTAAGAGCAATTACACCTGGGGACCGATGTCCTTACGTACCTCTTACCATATTTTGGAGGGGAGGGCCACAACATGTGATGGCTCTGGTAGACACAGGATCAGAAATAACCATTTTTGCAGGCAACCCGCGCAAATTTCGTGGACAATATGTAGAGATTGACGGTTATGGAGGGGCAAAAACACTGGGTACCAAAACCAAAGTTAAGATAGCTTTTGGGGATGGTATTCCTATTTTCATTAAAGCAGTAATAACTCCAGTACCTGAGCACATTTTAGGAATAGATGTGTTAAAGGATAGAACTTTGGAAACCACTGTAGGTCCATTTAGGTTTGGAGTGCGGCATTGTTCAGTCAACGCAGTTAAGGCTGTAGTCCAAGGCAATGCTAAGTGGGAACCACTTTATATTCCCACACCTAAAACAATAGTAAACATCAAACAATATCATATTACAGGTGGGCACGCTGAGATCACTGAAACGATCCAAGAACTGCTTCGGGTTGGCATACTTGAGCCAACTGTGAGTCCATTCAACAGTCCAGTGTGGCCGGTAAAGAAACCTGATGGGTCATGGCAAATGACTGTAGACTATCGAGGTCTGAACAAGGTGGCCCCACCCTTAGTGGCAGCTGTTCCAGACATTGTTACGATCGTGGAAAGATTGTCTTCATCTGCTGGACCATATCATGCAGTTTTGGACTTAGAAATGCTTTCTTCTCCATTCCAGTAGCAGAAGAAAGTAGAGCCCAATTTGTTTTTACCTGGGAGGGGAGGCAGTACACCTTTCAAGTGTTACCCCAAGGATATCTGCACAGCCCTACCCTGTGTCATGGACTAGTGGCTAGAGACCTAGCCAAGTTACAGGTGGATAAAGTGACTATTTTACATTACATTGATTGCATAATGATTACCGGAAAAATCTGATGTGGATATCGCACTAAAAACTGTAATTCAGCACCTTCAGAACAGAGGGTGGGCTATAAATGAAAATAAAACGCAACAAGGGACATCAGTAAAATTCCTTGGTATGATTTGGAATGGAGCAAAAAGGGAAATTCCTGCAGCGGCACTAGAGAGTATTCAGAAAATTGCAGTCCCAAAAATGAAACAGCAGGCACAGGCCTTCTTGGGAGCAATGGGTTTTTGGAGGGCATTTGTACCTCACCTCGGACTGATTTTGTGACCCATTCACTATGTAACAAGGAAAAAAAGTGACTTTCAGTGGAGTCCTAAGCAGCAAACAGCTTTCAAAGAAGCAAAAAAGGCCCTACAGCAGAGTGTGGGGCTGGGCCCAGTTGATCCACAGCAACCTTTTATCCTTGAAGTAATAGTTGTCAATAATGTTATGTCTTGGGGGCTGTGGCAGAAGGATGACACTGGGAAAAAGAGACCCTTGGGATTTTGGTCCAAATCCCTGACTGGAGCGCAGGTGAGATATAGCCCCCTTGAGCAACATGTGCTAGCAGTGTACACAGCATTGATTCATGTGGAAGGAATAACTAAACGACAAACAGTGACAGTTAAGATAGACTACCCAATCCAGGGGTGGTTACGAGATAATAATTTAATGAAAACTCTAATAGCACAATCTTCGACTGTACAGAAATGGAAGTGGTATTTACAGGAAAGGGCTAACATCGTGCCTGGAGTATCTCAAGTACAACAACAGTTGGCTGGACTAGTAATTTTGGATGATGCTAATGCGATAGGACAACAGCGACATGAGCTTTCAAAATCCCCAATCACTGAAGCACTACCATTTCATAATTTAGATGCAGAAAAACAGAAATGTGCAAGGTTTACTGATGGTTCTACTAAAATTGGATCAAATGGTAGGACCTGGACTGCGGTGGCTTATTGCCCACAAACAGAAACTGTGTTATTTGACGAAGGTACTACTGGATCAAATAATCAGGCAGAATTACGAGCTGTTGCCTTGATCATCGATAGTTTATCACCTGGAGATGAAGCGTACATCTGTACTGACAGCTGGGCAGTTTTTAAAGGATTAACAACCTGGTTACCTGCCTGGCAACAATAGAATTGGAAGATCCATGGCAGACCTCTGTGGGGAGGCTCAGAAGATTGGCAACGGATTTGGGAAAAAGCTCAACAATGCAAAATCAGTGTTGGATATGTAGATGCCCATGCATCCCTTGTGACAAATGAAATGAGGCATAACCAGTGGGTAAATAAGCTGGCTGCAGTACGTGTTGCTGAAAAAAAACTGAAAGTGCTAGTATGGCAAGATGGGCCCATAATCGGAGTGGGCACTTGGGAAGAGACAACAATAGAATGGGCACGAAGGCATGGTATGCAGTTAAATAAGGAAATAACTACAGATGTTATAAAGCAGTGTGAAATCTGCCAAAGAAATAAACAAAAGCAACTGCAAGCAGAAGCATGTGAACACATTCACCGAGGCAGTCATTCAGCACAAATCTGGCAAATAGACTTTATTGGTCCTTTACCACTGGATCAAAATCAGCAATATTGCCTAACAATGGTGAACACTTATTCAAGATTACTAATGGTTTCTCCATGCAAAAAGGCAAACCAACAAGCAGTATTGAAAGGATTAAATAAATTATGTGTGACATATGGGATTCCCAGTGAAATCCAAAGCGACCAGGGCAGCTACTTTACCGGAGCGGATGTTCAAGAATGGGCAAAGGAAAATGGAGTTGGATGGGTGCTGCATATCCCATATCATTCTCAAGCTGCTGGTTTGATTAAAAGGTATAACAGGCTCCTCAAAGAACAAATCCGAAAGAATACAAGTGATGGAACGTTACGAGGCTGGGCAAAGGTATTAAAATTAGCTGTAAGCCAGCTAAATAATAGGCCTCAAAAGCATCAAGGAACCCCTTTGCAAATGCATATGAATGACATTCAGTCCAACTGTTGTATTTTAAAACTAAAAAAGCTGAACTCAAATGCCATATACCCTCTTTTGACAAATACTAATCAAACTTGATTCTGGCTATGCGCATTGACTGAACAAAGAGTGCCAGCGCAAAATATAATATTAGTTAAGACAGGTTGAAAACTCTTTCTCCCATAAAATTGGCACTGGGGGCAGAAAGGACTATTAGGAGAAAGTTGGGAGGTTTTTACATTATGGGAGCCAGAACGAGAAGTGATAGTGAAGGCTATCAATTTAGATAACAAGACACAGATGATTCAAAAAGGACATCCTTTAGTAGAAATTTGTATGCATCAAAATGCTGTTATTTTGCTACAAGACTGTGATACTAAACCAAGTAAATGACTGGAAATAAAAGTTATAGTGACCACACCCAATCAGCCAAATGAACATGGGACTGTGATTTGTGATGGACCTGGTGATACTGTTTTAGTATTACTTGATTCTGCTAAACAACCATTGTACTTTCCTCTCCATAGATTATTGCCACTGTTTGAAAAGGTGCCAACCTTTTCCAATGACAATACTTAGATGGGCCATATGACTGTCTTAATCCTATCCCTCTATTTGAGGAAGAAGATGTTGCAAATTTAATGGCTGACTGTGACTTTTATTGAAAATTGGGAGATGATCTGTATGACACCTAAACCTGCCTTAACTTGAAACATCACTCAGACGGAAAACATTACAACTGTATGTAAACTAAACTGTGATAGACATCCTAAAAAATGTGCTACCAACCCTTTTGGAGGTTTATACAGTTGAAGGTTGTGCGTCAGAGCTGGCAACTCGGTACGTAAAAATCAACTGCCAATCATTAGCAGACCGGAGTTCCTCTGTGGCGACCACTAACAGGGAAAAGCCGAAAGACACAACAACATACCAAAGGCTAAATGAGTCGGGATTTCCACTAGCCAAGTCTCCATTAGATTCCTCCTGCATAGCTGAATTTCAAAGGTAAAATGACACCGCGAAAACCCTATCTCCGAGTTTGGAAATCTATGCCATGGACAATAGTTCAACTGTATTTGATGGTTTGGGACATGTGGTAAGGTATACAAGAGGATGTAAAACTGTAAGTAGTGCTAGAGTTATACAGCGTATTAAAATGATAGTTAACATGATAGTTAACATGACAGCAGTTGATATTACTACCAGGTATCCACATTGTAAAATTGTACAATTATGGCCAGTTAATTCCTTGCATATCAAATACAGACATTACAAATATAAAAGGAATAAACGTGATGTTACAGGTGTTCTTGGTACTGCACTAGGTGCAGTCGGAACAGGGACTGGATTCTTAAACAGTGTAGATATAGATACCCTACATAGCAAATTGAGCCGTTTGGGCACTGACCTAAATATGGCTTTTAAGCGACTAGCAGATCATGATCCCGAGCTGGGAAAAAGAACTGTAGACAGTATTTTAACTCAAACTGTCTTGTGGAGGTGGATTGAACATACTAATACATATACAAAACAAATGTTAAATAACCTCACAGCAGAAGTAAATCAGGGTGATATTCCTTCCAAAACATTTAATTTCTTTCACAGATTCATTTAGTGGTGATCTAATGAAGGGGATGAAGGAAAGACCCCTCTCTAAGACTGAAATTTGAGTCTCTGTTAGAGCACTCCTAGAGATGTTATAGACCAAGGAATCAGTGCTGTTTTCTTTAATTATAGCACCTTGCATTTTTTCCTTTCCCTGCTGTCTGATCTTGGCGTGCATATGTTGCTGCTCTGTAATAAAAAAGGGAGATTTTGTAAAATAGGCAAGTGCTGAACCCCTTCTCAATGTACATGTTGTCTGCACTTTGTGGTAACCTTTATGAATCCCTGTCAATATTTAAAGCAGCAAAAATATCAATAGGAAAACTAAAATTAGGAGGAAGAAGGTATGTGTTATGTCTGTGTTGTCTGTTCCGCAGAACAGTGTACACTTAGTGTACATTTAGTGTAGGCTTTATTGAATCCAGCATTCATGATTACTTTATGCTTGTTGAATAGCTCCTCCATCTTGGATTGGTTGATTAGCATACAATTCAGCTACTTATGCTCAGATTAGCATGTCACAATGTTTACCATGTCTGTGCGGCTCTACACAGCTTGTAGAGCAGCTTGCTGAATACAAAACAGTGCACTACTGTGTGCACATCATGCATGGTCCTAGCACACTATGTAAGCTTTATTGAATCTGCCCCTATGTATTGCCACAAATCTTTCCAAAACCTGTATATCAGTTATTACTTCACTTTTTAGTCATGCGACTTAATTACACCTTACATTTTGTTATGGCAGTTTCCATAGCTTTTCCTGAAGTTGCAGTTAATTTGACACCGCATTTTATAGATCATTGATTTCATTTCTATATTTAAAAAGCAGTAAGCTACGTTTTGCAAGTCGCAAATTCCACACAGTTTTGCATGCTTGTTACTTGCCTCATTTGCTCTTCCTTGAGTACATTCACCATGCATATATTTGGAAAGTGACCATCTAATATTTTACTAGGCACTTCTTCTAGTAAGCTTTTTGTAATCAAATTTTCAGCAAACTGGTGTTATTTTAATAATATATGTTGATGCAGCTATTTGGCATAACACACTATTCTTTTTATACTTGGTTGAACAGGTAATTGCATTCACTTCACTCACATTTATCTGTACTACTTGTAGCTTCTGTATCCCCTTTTCTTTGGTTGTAGGTAAAGAGGATCGTCACAGACTGCTTATCATTCAGTTAAGAATTATCTCACTGCACTTTGAATTTCATCTTTGTTACTAGGGTTACCACATGTCCCTCTTTGTGAAGGGTAGTCCCTCTTCGGGCAGTTGTGTCCTGTGAAAAAAAATAAAAAAATGGCAAATGTCTTGAGATTTTAGGACAAAAAATATTTCATAGTTTTTTTTATTGGTTGCATTAAATAGTTATTTTACATCTCAAACACCTAAATGTTATAAGAAATAGCATAAACAACTCAAATGTCACAAGAATAAGCTTTTATTTTGGCAAAAAGCGAAGTTCTGTCCTTTGCATTGCTTGCGGGTATGTTTTGTCCTACAAAAATCTCGCATTTCTATAAAAATGTCCCATTTTGGGCATTTGAAAAGGTGGCATCCCTACTTTGTTACATGCACTCTAACTCAAAAGTGTTTACTCGTATTTACCTACAGCAAAAGTCATGGTTTCCCCAAAAAGTAGCACACACTCATGTTTCTCTTCAGGTCGTGAGGTTAACTCAAAATAAGTCTGATACTGCAGGTAGTGATGTAGGGATAAACAAATTATGGTTTGGTCTATGTAACCCACACTGCGGCCACCCACTACCATCAGAGTAGTATTTAACAAACATAGGAGGCTCTTTCTGTTCAAGTGTTCTTTATTTATGGAGAATTACTCAATTTTAAAACTAAAAAGTGTGTATACTTTCTGCATTAGTTGTTTTATTATGTTAACTAATAAAGGTATCTGAAAATAAGATAATGTCTTATAGATGATGGCCTTTTTCCCTAGTTTTAAATTCTAAGGCAAAAGAATCTTATACTCAGTTTCTCTCCCTACAGGCCATAATCTATGTATTCCCCTTTCTACCAGAGTCCCCAGTTTGTATGTCCCTCTACAATGCTCCCTCTATCTGCTAGATAAGCCAACATTTCTCTCATCTCCTCTCTTATTTCCTGTCTGTCTCTGGATTTCCCTTTTATTAGAAGGAAGTATAGGATTGTTCCACTCAGGGTAAGTGTGGATCTTCATCACAAACTGCCCCAAACCTGCAGATCTACATATCCAATAAATATAATATGCGTGTGTGTGTATGTGTGTGTGTGTGTGTGTGTGTGTGTGTGTGTGTGTGTGTGTGTGTGTGTGTGTGTGTGTATATATATATATATATATATATATATATATATATATAGAGAGAGAGAGAGAGAGAGAGATACATAAACAAACAAACAAACCAAAGAGTAAAAGAGTAAAAAGTTTACACAGAAAAAAACATCCAAATAAACCTGCAAGACAGAACTTGTCAACTTGTCAAGCAGTTTTTATTGTGTATTTCCTCAGCCCATGTATTATCTGAAATTACTGCTTAAGGACATATCAGAGTTTCAGCTACCTGGCATCTGAATAATCATGGCATTTTACTTTTTAAGTCTTTATGGGTACACTCAGGCCAATGAAATATAATCAAACAATCTACTTTGCTGTACTGACAAGGTTAAAAAAGACCAAAACATATCATGTCAACAGCTAGTGAGATTTGGTTTTATTGTCCTGAATGTATTCATAGACACTTGTAAAGTAAAATGCAAAAATTATCCTTTAAGAGTCATTTGCATATATCCCATGGGCCACCAGTTATAACAGTCGTGTGTGCCTCCAGGCATTTCTGCAGTTACCTCCTACTTACCCTGCTAGGCGTCAAATATTGGTTGCTCATATTTGCATTAATAATTCCAAAACCATACTACATACAAGGTAACAGAAGATTTCATCTTAAAGCATACACGATGGCAAGCACAATTGTATTAATATTTGACTTTTATCTAATGCAGCTAACGATATAGTGAATATTATCTGTATACTATTTATTTGTATTGTAATAATTTTCATATTTCTCTAAACTTCACAACATTCAGCTAACACAGACAGACATGCATAGCCTCAAATGAAAGCTCACAGCTGTATGAAAAAAATCATGCTAGAAGTACATGTCTTTCTTGAATGGTTACTGAGATACCATAAGCTGTTTATACAACATTACAAAATTAATATTCACTACCTTTATTTTGGCTTATAAAATACAATTTAAAGCATCAAACTCAATGAATGCCACTAATGCAAAAATTTATTTATCCTGAATAGTTTGCCATTTATAGTTTTTTAGTAACACTTAAGGTTCCACATAAACGAATATTTGTTTGAACTGTAAGGTGATAACTTCATTTTTTAAAGGCTCAAGCCACACCCACTGAGAGTTAATAGTACATACTTAAAACAGCTGTACTGGAGGGAATGAGTTAAGTAATACACATTGAAGTCTCTTACTTGACTAGCTACACACACACACACACACACACACACACACACACACACACACACACACACACACACACACGGGCATGTTACAGCTTATAGAATACGGGTATACTGAATGCAAAATCCTGAAATGTCAGCATGTTGCACAAAGAAATATATGCTAACTGTGTGCATCTACTACATATGTATACTATGCCTGAAGACAGCCAGTCAACAAACAAAATCACTCTCTGAAAGTGAAACTCAAAAGCAAGCTCTACATCAGTCCTGCAAGGAGGACAAGTCCAGCTCTCTACATATATGACTAGGTATTTTGATTTCAACTTTTTAGCATTTCAGCATTGTACATTTAGAATTATAACTTTCAATATGTTGCACAGAAACCTGGACCCTATATCAGCATCAGTGTCAACCCCCTTTTTCACGTTTTGCACGAGGTCCAAGTATAACATCAACAGTGACCATCTCCTACAGCCAATATTCACACCATCAGGTAATATATATATATATATATATATATATATATATATATATATATATATATATATGTACATGCTTGTGCAGTCCTATCTGATACTGAACCTTAACTATATGTAAAAAAATTGCGTATTTATTCTGTTTTTGCTTCCAGACAAGGTCATGACTAAAAAGGTCCTCGCACCAGCTCACTTACCAAGTTAATAAATGTTATATAAATGAAAAAAATTTAAAAAAAATAACAGAATCAACCAAAAAGATGTGGAACAGGGAGGAATTATTAGGCTAACATTACATGGGAATATGGCACAACCAGTCAATACTAAAAATGTCTATAGTATACATACATAATGTAGTGATGGCGATCTCATCCCAAAAGGGACATATAAAAAAAATTGCTTCCAATATGAGTCACCAATGATCAATGAGCTGAAACTTTGAACAGAAGTAAAAGTAATTAATCAATACACCAACCCAATGGAAAAAATACAGTAATGCAAGCCCGCTGTACCCTTAATATGGGGGGCTTCGGTCCCACATCCCCTGACTTAAATATGGTTTCAGAACTGATGAGAAAATTCAAAAGACCACACACAGACATATGACTACCAACACACAACTACAAAATGCATGAGCAGTGATCTTCAATGTAAGACTAGGGGACAGAAAAGTTGAAAATCAGCAAGCTAAAGTTGCTGAGTCAATAGCCCAGTCAGTGAGAACTCATCTACTAGTGGTTTAACCAGAAAATGTTATGATTCAGAAGTTGGCAAGAAATGGTCTAGGGATGCCCACTTGCATAAACTTCCCACCTTGCCACTTGATTTCCACGGAATATATCTTACTTCTTATTCTGAGTCTTCTCCATCATTCTGTGGGACAGCATAGGAAAGACTGCTGTTTTTACAGCTGCCATCTATATGTGCATTTCCCAGAACAATTTTATAGTTTTACAGTTACTTATATTAGATGGCTATACTTTCATTTTGGCAAACATATTCACTAAACTCCATGTGCTGCAATTCACTGACCAAAAATAAATAACTAGCTCTGTCTCTTACTGGATGTGAAGTAGGCAGCTGTCCTAGGGATGTTTGCTCTTTTTTTTTTTCAGAAAGACCCCCCCCTACACACACACACACACACACACACACACACACACACACACACACGTGTCTGTATACTCTCAAACAAAAATTCTGAACCATTATGTTAGTCATTGGTTTGGTATGAACAAAAGTGTATTAAAAAGTCAAATACCATCCATATTCACTGTGTATCTTTCCTTTGAAGGTAAAATGGTTTGACAATTAAATCTGCAGAAGCCATCTGCTATATTAGGGAAACGTTTGTCTGGAACTAAAAAAAACAAACTTTTGTGTAAGAGGTGATGTTTGTGTAACCATGACTTTGCATGATAAAGCCTTTTTGACAACCAATTCAACAGCCGTATCTTTTAAGAAAACTGCACAATACAAATGTAGACCTGCTGTCATAACATTAACACATAAGTTATCCAATGATTCATAGGAGAATAATAGAAAGAAATAAAGATCTCATAAAAGTCTTCATTATTTGACATGCCACCCACTTAAAAATCAATGAAGTGTGCTGCACTGTTTCCTTGTGTTGTAAGCAATGATACATAGCTCTCCATGCTTAACAATTTGAGCATTTTTCCTGTGGCTTATAGTGCAATTAAAGTAATTGAGCGATAATTATAAAGTGGAATCGTATGTCTATGAGAAGCAGCAGACTGGAGAAAAATCCTGAATGCAAACCCACAAAACAGTTCTCATCTGCCACTGCTACCTAGATGTTTAGGCTTGTAGTAATACCACCTGCTCCGTCCTGATGTAACCACTTCCTAAAGTCATCATGAAATAATCTTTGTGTCCACTTTTCCTTTTAGGGCCCTTTGTTTCACTTGTCATCTTACATTAAATGACAACTAATTTATCGAAAGATAAAAGGCTAACACTTTTACATGAATGTTAATGTCAGTGAAAAACTTTAGATTATATCCTGCTAACTGTTAAGATAATGTATTTCTGGTTGTCTATGTCTACTGTTCATGCTGCCAAAGAAAAAAGTGTTGTGGGTAAGTATGCATATAATCATTCAGTTCACTTTTTTTGCAATCATTTAAGCAGCAAATACTGTTTTATTTATATTTATTTGCAACTGCCTCTTCCCATCTAGGTGAATTCAGTCAGTTTACCAAAAAAACAACAAAAAAAAATGTTACAAGTCCTGCAGCTTTTTCTCTCTAATACAATGCATCAGGAGGATCTACTTCATATGTGCTGTTAATGTTCATATTCTTTTCTAAACAGTAAAGAGCTGTATTTCAGGATAAGGCAATATAAGCTCTCAACTTTTCTATTTTTTTCTGAAACTGTCTACTACTCTGTTAAGTAGATTCTCAGGCCATGGCAATATCATTATTCATATAGTCTGTTATAATTACAATTATTCTGTTTAGTGATCCAGATGTGTCACTTGTGATCTGTGATAAGAGATTATACAAGTATACTTTCTTTTACAAATGTTAAGTAGGTCTTGTGTCACTCGGCTGCTTCCATCTTCTGTATTTATATTGCCTATTGCTCACATCTTTATCCATCGCATTTTATTTTTTTGGCTTCTTCTTGAGATTCTGACAGCTCTTCTCGATGCATGCTAATTATCCAAAACCAAGTTTGTCACTTAGCCAACTAGTGCGACTGCGAGAAATTCCAGCTCAGAGACATGATAATGTTGCACTGAGGAACACCTCGTTAATGGCCTTTTACAGAACCAAACACTGATCTGTTAGACCTGCACACACACACACACACACACACACACACACACACACACACACACACACACACACACACACACACACACACACACACACACACACACACACACACACATATTCAAAAAACACAAACACACAAAACACACACTAAACACACACACACACACACACACACACACACACACACACACACACACACACACACACACACACACACACACACACACACACATTGAGAGACCCATTCATTTAGCCTCATTTATTCCCCTATACACATGCATAAACATCTACACACATTCTCACACTAAAACACCGCCACTTCCATGGATCCATTTTACATACCCACACTGAAATTAGTCCCATAGAAGTGAATGGGAGATTGCTATCTTTTGATGGCATTGGCTCTTTCATCCTTCAGTAATATTTTACTCAACTAAGTGATTCTCTGAATAGCTTGGCAGGGTAAAGTGAGAGCCACAAACATTTTTCTAGGAGAATATATGACTAATTATCATTAGCCATTCCCCTGGGCTACACATATTAGTATACATCTTCTCCAGGGAGATGGCTTTGCATGTTAAGGCTCCTGCAAAGCAGAAATCTCAGCAAGAGACCTACCACTGAATCACAAAGACTTACTGGGAGGAATGTTTCTGAGATATGGCTTACACATCTCTGTAAGACTTTCAGAATTCTCCCATCTTTGTGTTCTTTCCAACTAAATATTACACATTTTTGCGATGAAATTTCACGCACCGATTTAGTATATCGCAGTAAAACAGGTAAAGTAGAGAATTAAGCATAATAGCTACAATGTTTTTGGACTAGAAAGAACAATAATATTTATGAGAAGGCTTGTCATATTTTCATATGCTCAAAATACATTTTTGGGGGCAGAAATGTGAAATTCTGCAGGACAAATACTGGATACAATCATTAGATTTCACCATAGTAATAGACTAAAGACAGTGTAATTTTAGGGGCATACTCCATGTTTGCAAAAATAAAAAGAAAGTTAAAAAATTATTTGTCTTCTAAATGTCACAGAAGTTTTGCTATTTTTTTTTTCAGAAATGCACAAACAGGGGAGGTTCTACAGAAAGAGCAACAACTCTATTTAGGAAGAATCACTTTGCATGACTTTTATTACACTGGTAATCAGGTATCCAGAAACATGTACAGCAAATAACTTCATGTTCAAAAAGTGCATCCATTCTAGAAATATTGGGTGATTGGAAAGTTTATATCTATGAAGGAAATTATGGACTTCTTAGGATATTGGAGAAAAAAACAGAGCCAACTATTCACTCACAGCCTCAGCCAGCAGTTAACTGATGCTGTAGGAATAACATTGTGCCTACCCTTAGTGGGACAGATTCCAAAACAATTGACTTCTGTGCAAGTCTGCCCTGATTCCAAAAAACTACTTCTCAGTGCAAGTGACTTACTTCAGTGTAAGACCTATTGATAAACAGGCTTACACAGGGGGCTATATTCTAAAACACCTGCTGTCGGCCTGCTCCCAGTCTACTTGGTAACTTCCATTGAGAACAAGTCATTCGCAATCAGGCACAATGTGTCACTGTTTTTTATTTGTTTGTATGTTTGTTTGTTTGTTTGTCTGTTGGCCCTCTATGCCCGAGCTCTCACTAAGACATATTTATATAATCCTAAGGTAAGTGCCAGTAATACTTTAGCTGCCACACTGGAGACATCACAAGCCTTTTGCTTTAAGCACCAGTGTGCTGCATGCTGATGTAAGCTCTTCATCAATGGGCATGCAATGGGTACAAATCAGTAAGAATGGGCACTTCAGTTATTTCTGCAGGTAGCATATCCTTTCAGACAGCCTTACCCTCCTATAAGCAAGTAGCTCCTACAGGGCAGCTATTTTTCCATCAAGGATACAACCCTAGGGCATGCTTCTCAACTTCCCCAAAGGGAGAGGCAAGCAGGCAATGTCTTTTCATTCTTCTCCCTTCACAGCCAGCACCTTCACTTAGAAAGTTAGCTTGGCTGTAGGCAGATCCCCATTCCTTTGCTCAGTGGAGTCATTCATGTTTCTGTCACTATTATGTGAAGGTTACTGGTGCTAGTGATGGAGAGAAAGAGTTTGCCCCATTCATTTGTGGGAAGACATTTATGTCTTTGAGAGATGGGTGTCTAAGCTTACAGTGGGTTATATTCTAGGAGGAAAGTATAATCCCCTGCCAGAAGAAGATCTACACTCTTCATTTGAAAAGGTATCCATTAGAAAAAGTAAATGACAGGAAAAAAGAGTTTGTTGACTTGTCGTCCATTGTAGTCAGATTTATTTTACACCATGTGGCACTGTTCTGAAGTGGATAAATGAGTGAGGTAAGCCTCTAGCATATTTCATTACAAAGCAAGAAATACTGGTAAAGTGCTGCTAAGAAACTGTAGCAGTATCAGCCCTGATGCACACTGGTATTTCCCATTAGTCACTTCTCAAAAAGCTACTTTAGATAACATTACATTTTGTACTGGCATTCTGGACTGCACATGGTATTTCTTTTGGATATCATAGAAGTTTTCCTTAAGTTGCACATATCTACTGCTTATTTAAACATCAGCACATTGTGAAGTTTGTCTAGTCACTTGACAATGCCATGATGTTACACTTCAGTTGTTTTAAAATTGCATTTTCTATATAAGATTATTCATTTCTAACCTGGTCCCTCCGTATTTTGTGTGTGTGTGTGTGTGTGTGTGTGTGTGTGTGTGTGTGTGTGTGTGTGTGTGTGTGTGTGTGTGTGTGTGTGTGTGTGAGTGTGTTAATTTTCCAAAATTCTTTGTGATCTAAAAATATTAACCTTAGGTATTCATTTAAAGTATTTCCATTGCAGTCAGTGCAGATATTAATGCATAAAACTTTAACAGTTTTTTTTTACATTACTGCACTCATTTTAGGTATTAACATATCACTCATTAATATTGTTTTTAGTGCTGTGTTACAATATTATTATCAACTGTCAGAGCTATCAAAGAAGAACAATTTACATATCACTTTGCTTCACCGTCCTTGATTGTTTCTCCTTATTTTGCCTAACATTTGACTGCTTTCTTTTTAATACTTGCTTTTATGACATATCAAGTCATGCCTCTCAGGGCAAAGTTGCCACTTTCTTTGTCCCATGGTGGAAGTAATAGTAATCCATTGCCCAATATCATTCCCTGTTCATGCTTACCTTCATTCTGAAACATTGCAGTTGTTTAGTGATTAAAAATGCAACAGGGGCCTGTTCACAAAACACACAACTAGCTTGTAACTGGAAGGGTGGGCAGTCACATGCCAGAACTCAGTAGCAGTTGCAACAATAGAGAGGAATTCAGAATAAAAATAAGAAACCTGCAGGCCACAGAGACTCCAACAGTTACAACAGCCAGTAAATATGCAGTAAAATGCAAAGGAAATGATATCAGTTTCTTTTTCATTGAATATTTTTTTTTATAAAATAGTTTAAATGCGAATGTAAAAAGCCTGTAGAATGTAGCAGGATTGATTGAACTGGACTGGTAACCAGTTTACTTTCTTCAACTGAGTTGTAATAATACTTACTTCTAGGGCATAGATGAATGAATTGGCATTTGCCAGTATTTAAGTGTCTGAATTCTGTAAGTGTTTGGGAGCAATTTGCTATAATAATATGGAGGGCATATCAGGAATGAATACACGTACTGCAAGGCTTTCCATGTATGAGAAGTAAAGTGGAAGGTTAATGAGTAAGAAGCTTTACATTGCTTAACTACCTTCTTCACAATCATGTTCATATAGGTTTTAAAGGATAGGTTGGGTTCCACAGGAAGTCCTAGGCACTTCTATGGCACTGTTTGAGCACTCTAATATTTATCTGACGTTATGAAGATTAGAGCCTTAAATTTTGTTAACTTTTTTTAGGTAATGAATGACATATTGTCTGCTTTGTGGTGTTAAGTTTAAAGTGGGTTAGTTGTGGGTGAATTGTATACTCGGGATAAGTCATTTTGTACATGCTTGAAATGTGGGCTGTGGATGCACCTGCTCTACAGAGGATAATGTCATAGACATAAAGAGTGATTATTGATGGCTGTACATTGTTTATTATGCCACTGGCAAATAGAGAGAATAGTCTGCCAATTCCCGCATCTTCTCCTAATTCCCAGGAAAGCTGTTGAATGCCAATACCCACATTTTCTGCTAATTCCTACTGAAGATGCGACATCTGATCCTTTTCTCTTCACCCAGTATCTCTGATTATTACAACTTTTTTCAAAAATCATAATTGTTTATACCTTGGCTACCCTGTCTTCTCACCAGAGGGCCAACCTGTTGACTTGATTTTTTATCATGCAAGTCTTTCTTTTTAAGTGATTCGATGTAGCATGCCAAAATGGACAGACCTTCAACTAGAGTGCCCGCCCTTAGACGACACACTGGTATATACAACTTCTGTTGCTTCATATATAATATTCCTCTGCACAACATGTGATTGAATAAATTACATACCAGATTTAGAGAAGCATCATTCTGTGTCTTACCACTGAACCATTGTAGAAATGTATCACCCAGCTGGTTACAAGTATACATATGATATGGTGTGCGTACAAAAGAAATTGTATAAACTACGCCTCATCCTTCATTACTCAAGTACCTGAACAGGATAAGAGTACTTCAGTACTTTATATTATAATATATAATTGTTAAATGAACAAATTGTTCTACGTTTGAAGGGAAAAAGTCTTGCAAATAGGAACATAAGAACAATACTAGACATGCAATCACAGAGAGCATAAGAGGCCTAGCCATATAAACCTTTAATTAGACACACTTAAAAGTTCTTGCCACCCTTTAGGAGTACTTAATAGTGCCAACCTCTCAAGTCAAGCAGTACCATACATGATAACCCTGGTGTAAATCTATAGCTACCCATCCAATCATCAAGAGTAGCCGTAAAGGCAGACAAAGTTGTACTTTGCTTGACCTGTATTGGTCACTTATTTGATAAGATGGTAATATGCTGATTTAAGAACCTATCCTTCCAGCAAGACTTGTTTATTTGTTGGTGTAAATTTAGGTTCCTAGTATGTGTGTTTGTAGAGTCACCGGTTTGGCAAACAAATAAGAGGGCAAACAGAATTTGGCCTTTCATGGATTGAAAAACAAGACACAGGACTGGTAAGCACTGAATGTAAGGAGAGTTATGGTAATATGTTGGGATAATTGAAGGCTTAATTGCCTGTATCTGTAGAGGGGCCACCCTTGTATAAGTCACAGTGGCTTTCTCCAGGTATCAGGGATAAATCCTGTGGGTAGGCTGAATTTGAACATTTTAAGCAACTGCTCAAATAGTGCATAATTGGAAAGGATGATAGTGCAGCCTGGTATGTTATCTGGCCCCACAGAAACATTTTTTAGTCTTTGACATGGATTTTAAGACTTGCTCCAATATGATAACAGAGGAAAATACATTTTTGAGGCTAGTGGGTAAGTGGGATAAAGTTAACTCTTAACGTGTCTGCTAATATACTTGTTATCGCCTCTGGATTGGAATGTGTGATATTATTACAGATGAGCTCAGTGTATTAATGAGTATTATTCCTTAATCCCCACTCACCTACATTAGTTATTTGTGCATACCCTAACTGTGACCCTGCCCCAGCACTGATAATGCACCTTACTAAAAAAAAGTTTCTGTACCACTACCACCACTTATACAAATTTGAACCTAATTTTGGTAGGGCTATGATAAGTGCATCAGAAAAGGAAATGTGTTTCCTTTTTTGGGGTACAAGGTGTCAGTGATCTCTAAATGGATGACTTGCTTTGGTCAATCTTTTATACTGACTAGTCATGATATATTCATATATTCACATACAGATAGATAGATAGATAGATAGATAGATATAGGTATATAAAAATGGGTGCTTTTTTTGCCCATAAGCTTCTTTAGTCCAATGATTTTTTTTCCATTTAAAATCATTGGTGGTACAGTTGATCAAATTATGTTACAGTGGTGGCGTGGAACATCAACTATAATGCAATTCTTTACGTTTTTTTCTTGCTTCATGATTGTATGACCACAAAATTAGTATATTTAAGTTATGGTGGGTAAGGATAAAACCCCCTTCATTAAAGTAGATTTTGTAGTTTTATATGGTAGAGTTATGATCACAAATGTAAATTACATTTACATCTGTGATCATTTTGCTTTAGATGACTTTGTTTTTGGTTTTATTTAGTACCCAAACAACTCAATTGTGTTTTGTGTTTCATGCAGTTGTATTTGTAATAAGTTGTAGTATAAATATATATATATATATATATATATATATATATATCGCACACACACACACACATATATATATATATTCCATTTACCATTTACTTTTGAAATAATTTTGCTTTAGATGTTTTTGTTTTCGTTTTTATTTGTTACCTGCACAACTCAGTGATGTTTTGTGTTTCTTGCAGATGTATTCATAATAAGTTGTAATGTAGTTTATATACATAGTCTCTAATAGTGAGACCGCAAGAAATCAATCACACATTCACTGAAACCAATCAACCAACAATACCAGGTATGAACACTATAATATCATAATATAAATAATGTCAAAATCCCCCCCCAAAAAAACTAAATAGCTAACCTCTGTCCAGCACATTCAACAGAATCACTTCCATTTACAGTGCTCCAGCCTTCCCTCAGATCATCCGTTGTCCACCATCCAAATATAAAAGCCAACATCCTTTTATACACCCCAACACAAGTACTACCAACTAGAACAACCAGATAAACAACGAATAATCAAAACACATTTATAAGGGAGTCTCTACCCTAAACACCCCTAATGTGGACGAATTTGCCCCTCATCCCTTACTTGTATATACTAACAATTGCATCTAAAGGGAAAATGTCGTTGAAACACTATAGATGACTTAACTAAAGTTGATTATAGCTCCAACTGATTTACTCTGCATTCAGCAACATAAAGGAACTGAAAACATTTTGTTCATGTGTAGTTTTGATACCGAAAATAGTTTGGTCAGATTTTATTTTTTAAATGTGCTATGCTGTATTATATATTTTGTTTATTTAATTATTTTATTTTACATTTGGTCACTGGGAAAGTCCAAGTGGACACAAGTCCTTTTTCAGCGGAGGCCCAGGGAGAAAAGCTCCATGTTTACGAAGAATAGTTATTACAATAAATGAAGGGCACAAAAAAATTCATAAACAGAAGTTAATATATACCATTTTACAATTTAGAGAAAGTGTCATGATACAGGAAGGGTTACAATAAAATACACATTTCATTCATGGAAACGCTTGTTATATATAGTTTTACAAGTAAGGGAAGGTATCATGATACTGGAAATGTGACAAGGATAGTCAATCATAGATATCATAAGTTTGAGAAATATAGGTCATTCCCTATATTACATAAGTCAGAGAAACAGACAAGAGGTCTGCATGGAACACGTTGATTACACTGTGGGGGTTCTTTGTCCTGCACTGTGGAAATGCTGAAAGAAAAAAGAGAAAGTAGACAGTTACTGGTTAGTAAGTGTGAAACATAGTTGAGGAAAGAAAGAAGACTAGTGTTATATCATGGATTGGTGCTAGCCAGGAGTAGCACAAGAGCAGAGCCATGTATTGGCCATTTGAACTTTAAAAGAGTTCTTGAATTGTGTTATTAAAGTTGTAGCTATTAACTTGGTGGGTAAAAAATTATATCTTCTAGTTATGAAATCTGAGTAGAGGGATTCACCGCTGTGTTATTGGCTTTAGTTACATCCAGGAGGAGTTTATTATTGGAGCATAACACTCTGGTGGAAGATGAAGTAGGTTTCTTGGAGCAGTTTTTTTTTTTTTTTTCGGGGTGATACAGAATTTTATGGGCTAGAACAAATTGGTTATAAAGGATGAACTGTGGTAATTCTAACCATTTAAGTTGCTTTAGGACTATACAGTAGTGAGACTTACAGGGAGATTCTGTGGCAAACCTGGCAATTTTATTTTAACATGACTCATGCTTTGCAATGTCTGTTCTTCTTAGATTAGTGAGAACTCTTGGCTGGGGTGCCTTCTGTGCAGAGTCTGTATGTTCTCCCTGTTGTCGCGTGGGTTTCCTCCAGGTGCTCCGGTTTCCTCCCACATCCCAAAGACATGCTGTAGGTGGATTGGACACTCTAAATTGGCCCTAGGTGTGAGCGCATGCATGTGTTTTCCTTCTGTGGAAGGTTGGGTGCCGGGCTGGTAACTCAACACCGTAAAACTCCACTGCCAATCATGAGCGGACAGGTGATCCGCTCTGGCGACCCCTAACTGGGAAAAGCCGAAAGAAGAAGAAGAAATGAGAATAGGATAGGTAAGTGCTGAGAGGAAGTGTGTGCATGCTATTGTTTCTTTAGTTGTTCTTGTAAGAAATTGCTTATTTCTGCATAGGACACCCAATTTTTTGTGGATCTCCTTTATGGTATGGGAGATGTGAATATCAAATTTCATATTAAAATCAATTTCGACCACAAGCAGTTTAGTATGGGTGATAGGTGAGATAATGGTGTTATTTTTGGATGTGATGTTGAATGGATGAGATAGTGGAGTGTATCTAGTTGGGTGGAAGTGCAGCAGTTTAGTTTTATTAGGGTTCAGAATAAGCTGGGAGTTAGTAAGCCAAGATTCAACAGAGAGAAAGGAGGCTTGTGTTAGTGAATGAAGTTCTTGAAGGGAAGAAGCAACTCATATTAATGTGGAGTCGTCTGCATACTGGATGACAGTAGCATGTAGTGTAGCGTTATGAAGATTGTTAGTAAAATTAAAGAACAGTAAGGGACCAAGGATGGAGCATTGGGAATACCCAGAGTAATTGGAAGTAGAGGGGAAAGGTCTTTCTGCCATTGAACTGCTTGCTGTTGATCTGATAGCTAGCTTTGAAACCAAGCAATAGTAGATTCACCAAAAGTTAGATTGGAAAGAACTGTAATACGTTTCTTGTGTGCTACCATACCGAATGCCTTGGAAAGGTCTAGAAAGATTGCAGATACAAATTTTCCATTGTTTCTGTGGTTATTAACTGTGTCTGTGAATGACATTATAGCCATGGTGGTGCCATGAAAAGGCTGAAATCTGTGATGTGTATTACAAAGAAGTATATGAGTATTTAGGTGTTCCATGATCTGTGTATGTATACATCTCTCTAGGATTTTAGATGGGGGGACGATAGTTTGTCAGTTCTTTTGAATTACCTCCTTTGTGGAGTGGAGTTATATGGAAAATTTTCCAGATATCAGGGCCTAGATTTTCAGATATAGATCTGTTAATAAGAATGACTACAAGGTAGGCTATTGTGTCAGCAGCAATTCTCAGAAAATCGTCTGGTAGTTTGTCTGAGGCTAATGTGAGTTTTCATTTTTTTAGATGTTTTTTAATCATGTCCATAAGAGCAAGTTGTAGGGTGAAGCTGTTATATTTATTGTTTTTGGTTTAGCTGGTTCTTTGGAGATGGGAGATGGTTGAGGGCTAGTTACAGCAAGAATAGATTCAGTGAAATGTTTGTTGAATTGTGTGGTTATATTCTCTGAGGAGTTTGTTGTGGTTGGGGAGGGTGTATCAGCTTTACCAGGTAGGAGAATGTTGTTACTGGCTGGCCAGAATTTTTGAGGATTGTTTAGATGCTTGTTTTATATATTGTGAGAGTAGTTGATCTTATCTAGTTTGACAAATTTGTTTGCTTCATTTCTTAGCTCTAGGTGTAATTGTTTAGAGGCTTGAAATCCCATTTATCTGTTTAAGAGAAATGCTCATAAGGTTATTTATGTAGATATCTATCTATTTATTTATATATGTATGCATGTAGTACTTGTATCTATAAGAGGATTCTAGGAATTAAAACAAACATTTAGGTTAGTTTTATGACTGATGTTTCTCTTTTATTAGGTGTAAAGTTAGGTTTAGTGTGCTGTCATAATTTTATTGTTAACAGCCAAGTTTAAGGCTGTGTTTATTTTTGCACTGGGGTTAAATTTAGAACGATATATAGAATTAGGCTTAGGGTTCACAGTTAGGGTTATGATTAATGTTTAAGTTGGGTTAGACTGCTGTTATAGTTCAGTTAAACCTTAAGCCGAGGTAAGGTTATGTTTATGGTGTATGTAGCATTTTGTGCTCTGAGATGGCTTTGCTGACCTTTGCCTCTTATAGAAAAGGGGACAGTTCTGTGTATTTTTATGTTTTGTGCATTTTAAGTGTGCATTTGACACTTTAACTGCTTGGACTCAGCATCTATTTTTTTTTCAAACAGATACCATAGACCTAATATATCAGTAAATACTGTATTGTTCTGGAAGCAAGTAAATTCAGGCTCCCCTACTATTTGTCAAGTGTAAAGTCAATAAGGTTCCAAACAATTTGACACGTTTAGCTTCTTGATGTTGCACTCCATGACTGCTGGTCTTTATTAGAAATCTCTGCAGGAATATTGTCTATGTGTGCATCATTAATTTAGTGATTTCATTTGTAACAATCTTTTCATTTCTCTGTAGTTGGGTGGCCAATGGAGAGACTATGTAAAAATAATGTGTATGGTGGGTGAAATTCACCACATGAGGGATACAAGGGACCTTGCTCAACTTCAAAAATGCTTTTTTTGAAAATGTCTTATTGAATTGAGGGCTTCACCTACTGTTTTCATGTAATTGAAACCACATGGATTTCAACTCAATGAGACATATACAAAAGATAAATTCATGTTTCACTTTCAAATATTTCATATATAAATTCTTTGGTTATGGAAAAGTGTATTTGTATCCTTTCACAACTCCTTCACATAGACAGCTTACATAAGGTGATTGTATAGCCATTTATTTTTGTAAAAAAACAAATATATATATATATATATATATATATATATATATATATATTTTTTTTTTTTTTCCAACTCTTTCTTTCCATGTGTGCAAGAAAATGACATTCTGCATTGAATTTGTATAGCAGCATTTATTCTCCAAATAAAATTATTAAATTATTCTGTGTTACATTAAAATAGTATTTTAATGGCCTAACATCATCAAATGTATGGAGTCACATTACCCACTTTCGTACTGATAGGATGATGCTCCTCCATCCTGATGAGGTACTGTGTTTTGTTTTTTTCTTTTCCCTCCTTTTTGAGAATTGTGTCTACAGTGTCTGTATTTCTCAAAATGTACTTACTTCATTTGTTCATTCTCATTGCCAGTATGTTGTATGTGACCTAAGTTACATCTGCACAACACAACACTGAAAAAAAATGCATGATGGAACAGAGAGCAAAGGGGAATCAAAATCCATAACAAAAACTTAAGTCATAAATGATATTTATTTACTTACCATAAGAGAAAACCTAAATGAACAAGCTCATCCTGGTCAAGCAATACAACAGAAAAATACAGGCTTTCAGTCAACTTGGCATTTAATCCTTTTTCAGGCTACCATCTCCTCCCTTCACCCAATATGCTGTGTATTCAAAAGTTCACCAACCAAGTAAGAAACAAAACAACTGCAACCAATGAACAAATAGCCAAATAGGCTACATCTGCCAAGAAGTGGAGAGAGGAGAGGGGATATACTGAAGATTATGGATACTCACCCAGATCTATCATTAGGTCAATTCATAATGATTGTGTCAGGGTGAGATGCTCCATTCACATCAAACAGAATGACAAGGTCCCATGCTTATTCTACCTCAGATGAGCATGTCTTAGAGGAAACACCAGGATCTTGAGATCACATCCATTTTGTACTTCCTTGCAGAAACTGAAGCACATGAATCAGCTAAACAAATATCATCTAGGACTGCATTTCTGGAGAAGGACTGAGAGCTAACTACAACTCCAGATGAATGTGCTGAAGGTACAGCAGTTAATGATTTAATAAATTTGTTGTAATGGAATTTGATTTAAGCAATAAACCACTATTAGATACTCAGTAAGTTACAAATAGCTCTAGAAAATTTAAATCCTACTTTTTGATAGAAAATTATACAAAAATGTCTAAGTTGTTTTGGATTGATTTGGTTCTCTCCACATAAAAACTGAGCTATCTGGGACTGTCCATACTGTGATAAATGCCCTTCTTTGCTAGAAAATGCAAGCAAATGAACTGGTTTGATAAAATTTGTTTCAGTGACTAAATCAGTTGCAAAAGAAAGGTTAGTTTACCAGTCCAATGGTCCAATGGTACATAAGCAGAACATTTGCCTGTGCTGCCAGCACCCAGACCTAAGGAATGGATTAGAGCTACTGGTAGGTTTGGCCAAGGACTAGGATAAAGGGGCTAATAATCTCTTCCTCGCTTATTGTAGAGAGGGGGCTTGGAAGTCTAGATGCCTAAATGGCCTCTGGTGAAGAACAAGAGTTTCACAGATCATCTCAGGGGAAAAAGGGTGGTGATGATGATCTAAGGCCAATGATTTATGTGAGCAAGTTATATTGTGCATGGTCTGTAATAAAGTAGATATTTTTTTTTAATTTAACAAAGAAAGAGAGGAGTGCATTAGTTGAGTTCAGCTCTATGTCTGATTTCTGGTACGTGAAAGCTGATAAAGGCAGTGGTTTGGTTATTATGTACCAGACAGATTATATTAAAGAAACAGAAAAAATGATTAACAATGCTGATGAATATAAGAGTGTTACTTTAATTGATATTCACTTGCGATATAAATGTATACACAATGTTTTGCTGAATTTGCTAGTTAATGGATCCATTTCTTTTGAATGTTTTCAGTTTCTTTTTGTTGAAAGTTCCAGGATAGTTCTTCTGTTTGGTATACCCAAACTACACATCCAACTCTATCATCTACCATTCAGACCTATACTTTCAGCACCTGGTAGTGCCACTGAATGTATTTCCTTATTTCTGGATCACTTACTGAATCTTTTAGTACAAAAACTGGATAGTTATGTGAAAGATTTTTGACATTTTCTAGATTGAGGCTGCTTACTACTGACACTTCACATTTGAGATTGTTCACTTTAGATGTTAAATCTTTATATATGAGCATTCCTATTACTGAAGCTATGGAATTTCTAAGACTTTTCTTGGGCAAATTTTCCAATTTTTCTGCTGATACAGTTAGCACTTGCTGTGAGGTGTTGGAAGTGATGTTAGAGAATAATTTATTTTCATTTTAATGGCAAGTATTATTATCAGTTAAAGGGTGTTGCTATAGGTGCTACCATAACCCCTTCTTTTGCTAACCTTATCATGGGGTGGTGGGAGACTCAGATGCTTAAACAAATTCCATTTTTTCTGAACATGTCAAGTTGTATAAAAGGTTTGTTGATGATTGTTTTTTTTATCAGAAATGTGCCCATTCGTAAGATTGATCAGTTTATTAAAGTTGTCAATAGTAACACTGACTTTCTAAGGTTTGTTTTTGGCTGTGTGGGGAATATTGTACCCTTTTTGGATGCTGTGATCAGTTGGGACGTTGGTCTAAGAAGTTTCTCTAGTAGTAATCCATAGAAAATCTTATTTTTTCTAATAACTATCTACACTATTTGAGTGTTCATCTGACTTATATAAAGAGGAATATAACTAGGGGGCCAAATGATAAGGTTTTGAGGCTTACTACTGATCACAACACTTTTTTAGAAGGTGTCAATGAAATTGTAGGTATGTTTAGCAGTAGAGGTTATGATCTGGGTTCATTAAAATGTACTTATGAAGAAATTAAAAACAAGAGAGAAGAATTTGTTTCTTCCCATTTTAGTGGAAGGTATGCCTAATAAAGTGGAAGCTACTACTAATAAAAAATATAACAGTAGCTTCATTTTACAGATGACTGTTGATGACAGCAACATCAGGAATATTATTAGTCATAATTGGACGATTTTTAATGGAAACCCTGAAGTATTAAAGCAGTTGGCCCTTCTCCAAAATTTGTAAATCTAAGTCTATTAAGCAGTATCTTGAAAATGACAATACTAAGAAGCCTTTGCTACATACCAATAAAGGTGATGGCATGTACAGGTGTGGTTTTTGCAATGCCTGTAACTACAGTTTGGAAAGTCCTTCCATTGATTTAATACATATGGAAAAAACATTAAAATTAATGCACACCATGACTGCAATCCTATTGGTTGTGTTTATACTGCCATTTGCTCCCATTGCGATGCTTTCTATATTGGTATGACCACCAGGAAATTATCTGAGAGGGTTAGGGAACATTTATATGCAATTAGAGTCAGCAACACTATTAGTGCCATGTATAAGCAGACTTTGGCTTCCACTACCTTTAGAAAGTTTTATTTCTCTGTTTTAGAGCATTTGCCTAAAGATTACAGAAGAGGTTGTTTTAAAAAACAGCTATTAAAAAATAAATATTGTAGCAGCTGAGAATGCAGGCTGAAAAGTTTCCCAGATTAAACAATGCTATTCGTATTAAATGTTTTTTTTATGACAGGTATTTTATATACTGTTTAGGTCACTTGCACTTTAATATAATTGGTGTAGTTTTTATTAGTGTTGATATACTAATTGGCGATGTTTGTTTATTGGTCTAAGGGTTATTTTGTTTTTATGGTTTTATTCTTATGAAGCCCTGTATGGATGAAAGCAGTAAATAAAACTAAATAAAACCATTGAACTTTCATTGCTGGTTCTTCATTCGCATTACCGGTGGATAGTTTTGTTTTGTTAGTTTTGTTTTATTCATCCTTGAGGTTTTTTAGTGAGTAATGACCTAATATCTTTGCACTATCCAGGCTTTCAGCTAGGGATTATGGCAAGCTGTTGCATGAGTGGTGGCATCTGTTTCTATGACTGCCACATCTCTTAGAATCCAGAGTTAATGATAAGTACTACATGGTCAACTTCCAAAGATTTAGGAGACCCACTGTGTGATGGGCTAGTTCTGGAATATCTGGAAAGGCACACTTAGGAGATCTAGGGATGGTCTATTGGGAAAGCCAGGGGAACATCCAGAAGCTGAATGGGTTTGGTGAAAGCATAGCAATAATAATAATAATAATAATAATAATAATAAAAATAAAAAACAATAGTTTGCAATGACACTGATTACTTGTGGAATATCAGGTCTGGAAGATGGAGAAAAAGTCCTGCAATTAAGAAATTCTTCTGACTAAAGTACTGACGACTAGAATGCCATTTTTTCTAACATGAAATACATGCGCCATAGAGGATAGGTGGCAATATCTGGAATGTACCTCAGAGGAAAGCCTTATAAACTTTCAAAGAAGCCCAATACAAGTTTAAGGCACTTTGACATAAGTTTGAAATGACATGAAGATGATCCTTAAGTTTTGGATTGTAACGAGAGATATGGGCAGCCACCCAGTGCTCACAACTGTGGGGGGGGGAGGGGGGTGCATAACCAGCCACTCGCATCTACAATGAAATAAAAAGTTTTGTTTTGCTCAGCATCACTAACGTATTTTAATTGGTTTAGATGTTGAACACAATGGCTAAAAAAATTCTTTATATTTAGTTTTAATAAAAATGAACAATGAAACAGCAAGGATTGACCTCCATAGAATATTGAACCTACCATTTACTGTGGGGGTTATTGTTTGTGTGAAACAAAGTTGTTCCATAGAATAGTTGGACCTACAATTTACTATGGGGGTTATTGATTGTGGGAAATAAAGTTGAAGTACATTATAACATAATTATGTTTCATCACAACCAGATATGTTTGAGGTACACACAGTCATGAAATGGCTATAACTGTTGGATCAAGGTAGGAGCTAGCTGTGGATGAAAGCAACTTACTCTCTTGTTATTTGCTAATTTAAACACTCTGACTTTGCATGACAAGTGTATAGTTGTGTGAAATAAATATTTACTCTTTCTCTCTTTTTCTTTCTCTATGGCCACTGTTTCAAACTGTCCATGATTTTAAAGAATGACCCTGAATTTTTCCCTCATATGTTTGGTCTGTTCCTCAAAAAAGCTCTGGCTTTAAGACAAATCATTGAGCACTGCAGTTACTAAGTAATAAACATTTGAGTTTATGACTTTATATCAGTCAGAAAAAAATTGCATTCCAATACAAAAATGTCATTTTACAACTTTCTAAGTATATAACAGGAATCTTTATAATCTGTCTCTGATTTGGGGTCTTTGTTCTTCATTGTTTTTACGTTTGTCCCTGATTTAGGCGCTAAGAGGTAAAGAGATATTATTTTTATCATACTCAGATGAAGTGTACATGGTGAAGTTGCTATAATTGGAGTGTGGGAGTGGGTGGCTGGTTGTGGGTGAAAGTAACATGCCATCTTATTGTTTGCTCAGTTTATATGAACATGCTTTTTTGTAAAAAAAAGTTGTAATACTTGTGAAACTGCTTGTGTGAAACAAAGTTGAAATAACCTCACTCGCAACTGTCTCTGATTTTGCAGAGTACTTCTAATTTTGCCTAAGTTTTTTTAGATCTGTTCCTTATAAAATGTGTGGGTTTCTGGCAAAATCATTAAGGATAGCAATCACTAAATGATGACATGTATTTCAGTTGTAGATTTCATCTCCTTTGGAAATACATGCTGATGCAAAAACTGTTAGTATAATAAACTTATTTTATTTTTGCTATTGCTTTTGTTGACTAAGTGCACTGTTCTGAAGACACTTTTAAAGCACAAGCTTGGCCTAAAAGACAAATAAAGTAGTGAAATTAGAGTTTAATGAAATTGCAAGGGCTGTAGAATAGCATCAGGGGATGAAATGGTAGGACCTCAGAAAATGAGTTACAAAATAATTGTGATAATAGCTAAGAAGAGAAAACTATGGAGAAAAGATTTCAGCTGTGATTATTTTTTTATCAAAACCAAATGATGTATCTACAGCAAAGTGGCAATAACTGCTGGGTAGGACTGGAGCTCTCTATGGATAAAAGTTACTCTCTTGTTTTTCTCTGTTTAAGAATTCTGACTTGGCAGGAATAATGTACATTTGTGTGAAATAAGAGGGAATACTTGAGCTGCTGTGAATTTACATGAATCAAACGTAATACATTATTGTGTCAAAAACTACTATGTACTTATTTTTCCCATATTATACATCTGAGGTTTGCAAAATCTATAATGGAACTGTAATTGTTGAGTACATGAGCTTCCTTTGTTTTCCAATGACAGATCATGCTGTCATGATCAAGTTAAACAATAATTCATTTGGCTTTATAGGACTAGTGTGCATTTGTGTAAATCAAGTTGGAATAAATTAATGTAGCAAGATTTATTGCATTTGAACATTTGAGCTGTACACAGTCAAATGCCTGCAATTAATGTATATGGACATTGATGGAGTATGGTAGCATTCTGTGTAATGGTTTATGGTTGAATTGTTCTATAATGGGCAGTTTTGTTATGAATGTCACTAAATTTTGTTTTGTTATGAATGTCACTAAATTTTGTTCCCTTCTTATGGGAAAGTGCTCAAGACTCAGATTTAAAACAGACACTCAGAAATTGTACTTTATTGAAAACAAATATAATTTAAAATGCTCTGATAGGTTGGTGTGCATTTGAGACAATTAAGAAAGTGAATCCAAACGATCATAAACATCTGTGCATAGTCCAAAGAAGTATGTCTGGAGAATTGGGGTTGGTGTTGATGGCATAAAAATTGCCCATGACCAAAGGTGCCTTTAATCAACCATTATGAACCTTTAAAGTTAAAAAACAGTCATGTATTAAAATTTGGGGAAAAATATGCAAAATGACCCAGATGATAGCTAAATAAAGGTTTTTGCATTTAGAAGAAGCCCAAATGGAAAAACATATACACTTATGCTTGTAAATTTCTTTAAATTAGGTCTCTGGACAGAAGTAAGGGTCTAGGCCACATTGTAATGGAATAAAGATTCCATTCCCATTACTGAAATTGGAGTTACATTACAGCCAATGTGAGTGATTATCATAGTGAAGATTATCAGATGGCTGTCAGGAAGATTTTGCAGGGTCTCAGATGTAGAGACTTCTGCAAAACCCAAGACCAAAGAATATGAAAATACACTTATCAAGGCCAGAAATGAATGAGAGAATGACTGTGACCTTGTTTTCTCTGCCTTCTGTAAGAATATCAGAATAAGTGAAAAAGGACAAAAGGATGAAGGAGTCTTGGGGCCATTTCCAGACAAAAGCATCCATGAGATGCTTCCCTAGAGGAGGTGGCAGGGGAAAGTAGTTGATGCATTTATATTTGATCAAGATGGCAATACACCACGGTAAACTTCTTCCAGTGACAGAAAGCTTCAGTAATACTCTAGAAGCATTAGCAAGCAATACTTGAGCATGTCACAGTAGAAATGGTCACCTTATGAATGTGACCAGTTATCAGAAAGCTGTTAGTGGATGTAGACTATTCCAATACCACCAGCACTTCTCAACAAACTGAGCAAGAGTGAGTTGCTCCTTCTTTGTTTATGTACCATGCCACTACCACTTTGAGAGTGTGGATACCAATTTCACGCAGGGACAGGTAGCTTTGCAATTCCTGCAGATTAAGGAGGAATGTCCTTGTCTCTAGAATACTAATATGTGGAGTGGCCTTAATCTATAACCATACTCACTGACCCTCTAGCCTTGACAATGCTCCCCTTTCCTATGGCAGTGTCATCCATGCTGATAGCCATCACTGGGCAAGGTAGTTGAAAGCCTCTGCCTACAATTAGTTTTCAGAGTATGGAATCACCACAGTAAGTGTGACTTAAATGTCATGAGAATTTTAGCTGAAAAGACAATGGATCTGTCACCTGTGACAATTGTATTTCAATCATCCACTTAAGGGAAACCTGGAATAAGAGCCATACGTATGCATTATTGCAACCTGGTATTCTGAAGCAAAGATAAGTGGTGACAGTTTTTAAATAAAATAACTGGGATGATGTAGACTTTTGGTAAGGAATCATGTCTTGACAAAAATGAGTCGTACAGGATAATGTATATATGGTGCATCTTATAAAACCAAGCTCTATAAGGGCTCCACTGGAGACTTTTCCAAATTAACTGCAATTCCCAGTAATTGTAGCAGGTTTAGTAGAATTGCCTGGGGTGTAACTATGTTGCCTAAAGAAGGAGCAGATAAGGGACAGTCATCCTGGCAAAGAAAGACTTTGAAGCCTTCCAGCATCTGCATCTACGGGTATATAGTTGGTAAAGCATCAATGGTCTGGGGTGACACTGAATGGGAAAGTCCAACACTGATAACTACTGGCTTCTACACAGAAGTGTAGAAACCTCCAGGATTCCTTGCTTATCTTTATAAAGAGGCATGCAGCTTGGTGGTCTAAAAAGTAAATTCAATCTCCTTCTGATTGATAAGGAAAGTGGACTGGATCATGGCCATCTAGAATATTTCTTTGGAATAAACTGGTTAAGGCAGCTTAAGTCAGAAATTGGCCTGAGGTCTTCTGACATTTTGGATCAAAAATAAATCTAGAGTAATAACTAGATTAGATCCATTTTAGTTGGTAGCACCTCTTTGATGGCTCGTCTGTTTATGAGGTTTAACATCTCTTTGCTTATTTCACTGGTTTGACAGTGTTGGATGCTGGACAATGGTGCATGGCTTAGGTCACATGTAGAAGAGAATCATATAACATCTGGATATTATTATCTGTATTGGCGTATCCTGCATGATGGCCAGCAATATAGGCAAGTGGAGGGAGCAGAAGACGACTAAATGCCTCCAGAATGGGCAAACTGAGCCAAAAATATTAGCTGTTATCCCCAAGCTGGGGGTGGGTGGGCATTGTATACCTTCTGATGATGGTAATTATTCTTCTTCTGTTTTGGAAGACATCCACTCTGGAAGTTGCAATGGCCCAAATGCTTCCTCCCACATCTCTTGTGACTCTGCTGCTCTGTTCTTAGACATGCTGGAACCAACTGCTCTCCACTTTTTTGTAGCTCACTATCACAAAACGCACTTCTTCAGTCTTCTAAAAGTGAAAGCAGTACTTGCCCAATATTGCTGAATACTATTTCAAGGAGTATATTATTTAACAGTGGTGCACAACTATGGTGTTCATATATCTACGTTTGGAGATATGCAGGTCTGCAATCATAGGACTTGACCCTTGCAAAAACACTTATTTATGTCTAGTCCATTACATCAACTAATGTTGTCTCATAGCAGAAGCACCAGAACTATGGTTGGCATGTACTCTTTTACATCCTTGAGCAGATGCACTCTTATATCAGGAATTTACACTAGCAGCTATGAAGCCATTACCCTTTTATTCCATGTACTTCAGCCTTTGTTTAATATTTTACTTAATAACAGGACTGGACAAGGCAGATCCATTACTGTGGGCCTTAAAGAACTATAACATTGGGATCTTTAGCAAAGTTGATAAGGAGCTATTAAGTATGATGGCAGAATATTATGTTGTTGCATGCTTCTGCACCGTCCACTGAATTATGTACAAAGTACATAGTGAGGCTTAATATGGAGGGTTACCACTTGTTAGTTGTCAACTTTGAGTGCAACCAGTTCTTATTATCTCTGTCCTTCAGTTCTACTAACAACATGGATATTTCATCTGGAAGCTCTCATAGGAAGTACTTTGGAGCCCTCCATAGGAAACCAGTATAAAAGTTCAAATGGAGTTGCACAGCAAGGGCAGGAACAGGAAACTGTAGCAACTCTGACACAGTCAGTGTTGTGGAGTGATAGGCCAGTGAGTTCCCATACAAAACAGCAATGCATGACATAGGATGAAACTGAAGAGAATGTGGCACAGGAAGATGCTCTGGAACATTCTATAGAATGCATGCAGGAAATGGAGAACAAAGGATGTGCCCTCAGTTTAGAAAAAAATGATCTAAGAGAAGAGTTGCTTGATTTAATAGAGATGGACAGACATATTAAGATCAATGAAAGAAATAGACTAGAAAGTCAATAAAACCCAAAAAGTTAGAAGTCTGATAAATCAAATGAATACATAATTGGGAATGTTTATGGAAATTCATGGGATATAACAGATGTAAATAGGATATATTAATGTGCAGCTAAATTAATAGCAGATAAAATCTCACCACAAAAGCACAGGACAGTAAAGGAAAACAAAGAGAGAAATTAAATACCATCAAGGAAGTATTGAATAGAGAAAAAGAAGAAATAGATATATTTTGGAAAAAATATCGATGATGATCCTGTGGAACATAACAAATATGCTGAATGGCTAGAAGAAGCAAAATAAATAATAAAATGTTCAAATGTGCAGGATATGAAATGGGATGAAGTAACGGCCAGAGAAATTGATACAAAGTTAAGAAAAGCTCCTAATTGGAAAACCCCAGGCCAAACTGCAGTAAGTAACTTCTGAATAAAAGTATTAACATCTTTACATGAAGATTTAGCCATGAGTAAGAACTATTTATATGTGCACCCTGAACAGATACCATCCTGGTTAACAACAGGAAAAACTATGCTCCTACTTAAGAGTGAACCTGCACTCTATCCTAAAAACAATAGACCAATAACTTACCTTTCAATGACATATAGAATGTACACTGGAATTGTTGCTGAAATGAAGAAACAAACAAACAAAAAAAAAGAAATATCAGTCAAGAGTAATTCACAAAGAATATCAAAATGCAGAACAAATATATCAAAATTCTGTATTGTCTCTCAAAATTCAATTTGGAAATAAATGTAGCCTGAGGAAATTTCTCCTGTGATCTGAGTATGGCAAGTGATATCTGGATAGCAAACTATAATGCAGACCATTATTTATAAACATGAGGAGCTGGCAGGTTGGGAATGTTTTAGTTGCTGAGTTGACCATAAGATACCTGTTTCAATGATAGTTTTCGGTAAGGATGGACCTCATGTTGTAAATAGTCTTCTATTTTTGTATAGTATTCTAATAGTTTTTGACTATAGCTCTGTTCAGAAGAAGAAAATGTCCTTACCTTTCCTGTTATGTATTTTAATCCTTCCTCTGAAATAATATATTTCAAAATGAACAAATGCCTGGCAGTCATATAAACCTAAGGTATAGAGGAATAAGTCAGCAGTGATCAAAAGAGATGCCTGATGAACTGCATTGGTTGAGCCACAGAATCATAAATAACCAAACTCTGAGTTACAATTGAAAAGCACACAATGCTCGAGATTATGTCAAAAGAATATTTAAGTGGGTATGATCTGAGCAGGGCAATGAATTATATCTTCAGGTCACTTTCCAGACAGTGAAAGGGTAGGATTCTGGTATATATGCTTCTAGTAATAATGAGGGCAGACTGCAAAAGTGATAAAGCCTAGGGTACATTTCAGAATGAATATGCATATTTCAGTGCATAAAACATTAACTTTCTGCTAAGCGTGTATTTTGAAATGTGAACAGAATGTGCAAAGTTAGAAGGTATAATGTTTTCACAGGTCTATATCAGAACATCGAAGTTTTAAAACTTCAAATGTTCTAATATCGACCCGTTTTGAGCGAACGCTAAAAATAGCAAAGCTGCAGAACACCAAATTCTTTCCTAGGGAAAGAATTCGGTTGGCCAGTTCTGTGGCTTTGCTATTTTCAGTGCTGTGGTGGAAATTTACGGGTCGGGTTCAGGTAAGTGTGCAATTGTGTGGTTGTTAGGATTAGGGCATGGGTTAGGTGAGTTAGGGTTAGGGCACGGGTTAGGTGAATTAGGGTTAGGGGTGGGTTTAGTGAGTTAGGGTTAGGGCGTGGGTTAGGTGAGTGTGCGATAGTAGCGGACCTTAGTGTTAGGGTTTGGGTTAAGGCAAGTGGATAGATAGGAGTGTATGTATAGTTTAGTGTAGGGTTAGTTGTAGGATTATTAGTGTATGTGTATGTATTGATGTTTTTTAGGTGTGCTTGTGTTGTGTGTATGTGTTTCGGAATAGCAAATTTTTTCCCAAGGAAAAAATTCGCTGTTCTGAATGTTCAATATTATGTGGTTTAGATATTTTAGGTTCGATGAAATAGTGTTTGCTATTTTCACCTTTTGATAACGTGATATAAATGCTGTTTTCACAACGTTTTAGTTTTAATTCTTCATTTGCTTTGTAAAGTGTGAAAGGGTGTTATTTCAGTAAATTATGGGTTTCTTATAAACAATATTTATTTTATGGTTTGTTTTTTTAATTGATTAATGTTGTTAATGAGATCTTGTGATTTTTGGTGATTATTTTAGGGATGTGTCATTTTATGGTTTTATCTCTGAAGAAGGCAGATAGACCACTGATGAAAGCACTTAGAATAATAAAGGTGTTTATAAGGGTTTCCCATAGTTCTGTTGTTTGTTTTGTTTAGTTTAGTTTGAGAGGACTTCATTGGAGTTATTTTTCGGTTATTGCAGTAAAGGTGTATCTCGTTAATCAAATCTTTAGCAGCTTTTTTGTAGTTAAACTAATATACAGGTGGATGATTTTATTTTTGCCAGTTGTTTATTTTGCTTTCTCAAGTTTCACTTGTACCTGTCCTTGTGCTCTGATCTGAATGTGGTGCTTTTTGATGACTTGCCTCCAACCCATACAAGAGACTGTTACCCTTTGGGATCTAGTAGATTGCTAGTACTTTTGATAAAAATGTAATTTTTTCTCTAGGAATGGAACAAAATATTCCTTTTATAACAGTTGCATTTATTTTATTGAAAAAATGATTACTGCAAATATTATGTTTAATAACTTCTTTTTTTCACTTTATCAAGGAAACATAGATTGTTCGGAAATGGAAAAAATTAATAATTGCTGTCTAGTAACATGAATTTTCAATTTCTTCTTGAGTTTTTGTGCACTTTTATTCTCTATTAAATCATTTAAAAGGATACATAATGTATTGCAAAGAAGACCTAGAGAGACTGATGAATACAAATAACTGGTTAGTAGCCACATATCTGACCTCAGTCAAAAATATCTTGATATTAGGGGTATAGCCCCCTTTTACTTTTCAAGGGTGGGAATAGGCACCACCAATCGTGTCTCACTCATTTTAGATATACCTCCACTATAACTGCAAAGTCACCACACTAGGCACCTTTTCCAACACACACATACTCAGTCTATACCCTAACACAGGTGCATGGGCTGGCAATGTGCCAAAGCAAAGTAATGAAGTACAATAGGTATAGTATCACATACATAGTCATCATTAGTATTTAATCCTTTGGCTAGACATGAAGCCATAAAGTTCTCTTGGCTTACACTTGGTTTAATATCTCTAAATGCTTGAATTTTTATATACCTTGATGAAAATGGAGCTATCCCTAAATCGAGGCATAATTAAACTTATGAAATCAGTTTTGCTTCAGTCTTTGACATTTGATACTAGTGCTCTTCTCAGCACCCACTATGTACCAAGAATTGCCTCGTTTTGCAATTCATAAGGGGTTAATTTTATTAGATGCATATTTAGATGTGTTTGAAGTTTCATTTTTTATTAGCCTCGTTGCTCATACTACAATTGGAACTAAATATGTAGCCTTATTTCACTTTGTTCTAGATGCTGTTTGCAAGTTCTGATATTTTACAAATTTATGTTCAATTTTTTAGACAGTGTAGTCATTGGGTGTAGCAATTTTAATAATCAAATCTATTTCTGCTTTTTTCTCTTGAACTACAATATTAGGTCTGTTTGTTTCTATGTTACTTAGCTGCTGGTATGGGGTGGGGTGATTCCATATAATTGTTAATCCTTTGCGCTTCATGTTTCCCAATATCTCTCAATTGCCTCTTTTTTGTAATATTTACAATGTCTCCAGTGTAACAACATTGCCACATTCTTATGTCTTTCAGTATGCAAACTTTCTGGCATGAGTCTATTGCACCCTGCAACATGTTTAACTGTTTCTAGCGCTGTACTGAAAAACCTACATTTGTCTGTATCTCTTATCTTTTTCATGGATTTTATAGGTTCATAGGTTCATAGGTTGGTACTGGGCTATCTGCCCGAAGGCATATATTAGCCCAGCCGGGTTGTGCAGTATTTGCCGCCCCTTTAGTAGTTCCCTAGACCCTTGTACTAGCAGCTAGTACCCTTGGCCCCTATCTAGTAGTGCTGTTGGTGTGATCCTCGGTGTGAACTTTCTGTTACCCATCCACTCATCAAGGTTCCTCTTGAAGAGTGATAGTGAGTGGCTTTGTCTTATGTATATCGGGACCCTGTTCCACAGTAAGGGAAGTCTCTGCAAAGGGAATCTATCCCTCCAGCACGTTCTATTCATTGTTGTGTTGAGATTTATATCCCTAGAGCGTATAACTCGAGTAGATTTGGTTTTGCTAAGATGGAGCATGTTCAACAATTCTGGGTTGGACATGGCTCTGTACATTAGACAGAGATCGCCTCTGAGAAAGCGGTATGCAACAGGAAATAGACTTAGCTTTTTCAATTGTGCTGCATAGGGCAACTATTTGAGGCCAGTAATCCTCTTGGTTAGGTACTTCTGTGGTCTCTCCAGCTGCTGGAAATGTCTAGCCAGGTACATTCCAATTGGTGCATTGTACTCAATAATGGGTCTGATGAGGGAAGAGTAGAGGGGCACCATTACATCCTTAGATCTTGATGCGAGCCCTTTCGTGATTAGATGGGTCACATAGAAGGATTTTCTAACCACTTTGGCAACATGGTTATCAAAGGAAAGCTGACTATCTACTTGGGTCCCTAGATCCCTTATTTCTTCTTCAGATTTCAGGGGATTGCCTCCTATGTTGTAGTTTGCGGGTACTCTGTTTTTTTCAAAGGGGATTACTACACATTTTTTTTGCATTTAGCTTGAGGCCATGGCTTTGACACCATGCATCAGTCTCATTTAGGCCCTTCTGGAGGATCTCCATGTCGGCCAGAGACTCTGTTATAGCACCCAGTTTGCAGTCCGCAAACTTAGTCAGCCACAGCCCTTCCATGCTTGCCTGTACTTCTGAGAAGTATATGCCAAACAGGAGGGGCCTCAGGACAGAGCCCTGAGGCACACCACTCATTACTGGTTTAGATTCGGACATAGATCCCGCTACTCTTACTTTATGGGATCTGTCTGAGAGCCAGTTTGCAATCCATCTTGTGACGTAAGGGTTTATGCCCAGGCTGGTGAGCTTATCAATAATACCTGAATGGGGAATGGTGTCAAATGCTTTAGCAAGGTCAAGGTAAGCCGTGTGTACCTCCTTTCCCTTTTCTATAGCCTGAGTAACTGTCTCAAAAAAATCCACCAGGTTCAGGAGGCATGATCTGCCCTTGACGAATCCGAACTGTGTGGGGTCCAGCAACTGGAGGTTCCCAATCTCTCCATTTATGAGTTCCATAATGATTCACTCCATAGCCTTACAGATCAGACTGGTCAGGCTTATTGGTTGGTAGTTCCCAGGGTCAGTTGTGGCCCCACCCTTGTGTAGCGGGACCACCATTGCCGTGCGCCATTCTATGGGCACATATCCTGTGGAGAGGCTGAGACTGAACAGGGTATTAAGATGCTGGTATTATGTATATTATATATTAATGTATATTATATTATAATTATGAGTCATTTAACATGTAATCCACTATTTTCGGCTACCAATACTAGTCTTTCATCTTTTGGTTTAACTTTACCCCCTTCTAAGCCATTCACATGGCAACTCTTGGTCAGCATACGTCTTGCATTGATTGCGCTTTCCAGTTATCTTTTCCTTTTTTCTGATCCTGCTAATTGTATTGTTTCTTTTGCTTTTTTTTTGCATTTTCTGTTTCCACCTGTTGTTTTGTTTTTTTTTTTTTGGTTGGATTTCCATGCCTGCTTATTACCTGAATGCATTTGCTAACCTAAGCAAAGAGGTCATCCTAGACTTATTTTGTTCATGTTTTAGAACTTTTAATATGTTTGGAGGTGATAATGTCAATAAATACACATGCAATCCCACAATCACTGACTTATATGTATAGTTGATTTCAAGGAAACCCATTCCTCCTTCAGACCAGTGGATGTATAAACTTGCAAACACTGTTTCTTGCATATCATTTGATGGGCATGGAGTAATTTTCTTGCTTTCCTGTCAAGCTTATCCATCTCTTTTTGTGGCCAGTCAATCACCCCAAAGCTATAGTTAAAAAAGGAAATACAAGTTGATATATAGCTTGAGGTTAATTCCTAGATGTCAAAAGAGTTTTCAGTACTAATTTTAGACTTCTAAAATATTCCTTACTGAGCTTTGTTCTCATTTTTTCATGCTGTATCATTGTCTCTTCATATTGTTCCAAATGTTTTATATCACATTCCTCCCTACATTTTATATTTTCTCATATCTTCAGTTTTCCTCTTTCAAATGTTGCTTTTGTACATTTATTGAGACCAAATGACATTCCTATGCCACCTGAGAAGGCTTTAACAACTTGTAGTTGTTATTTTAGGCATTTATCTGATGAACTATACATTTTTAAATCATCAACAAAAAGTAGATGAGATATCTTTCCATTTGATGATTTTTTTTGAAATTCAGACTGTATCCATGACTTTGGCTGTTGAGTAAACAGATTAATGAACTGAGAGCAAGACAAAACAGTAATGGTGTCAAAGAATCACCCTGAGATATTCCACACTGATTTTTCTCATCCTGGATAGCAATTTATCCTTTTTGTGGTTCTTCTACAAAGTAGTTTGGCATTTTTTCATTGTAAAAACTGCAAACAGTTAGAAGAGTCGAACACAGCATAAAATGATAATCCCTCCAAAACGATAGTCTCACCAAAACTTCACAAGCGACAGTTGTACAAATAAATTGATTTATTAAAAAAAGAGTAAGCGCTTTCACCTAAATAAGGCTTCTTCAGACTCAGACAACAAAATACAATTGGAGTCACATTTAAATAGCCCAAAGGGCGGGAAACTTATACATTTCGTTTTGGAGGGATTATCATTTTATGCTGTGTTCGACTCTTCTAACTGTTTGCAGTTTTGTTTTTATTTTATTTTTTCATTGTAACTGAAATAAAATGTACCAGTGCATGATGGATCTTGTACATCTGTAAGCATTCTATAATCCAGGAGTGAGGAATACTATCAAATCCTTTGTCATAATCTATCCATGCCATACTGAGATTCCTGTTCTTTTTACAAGTCTTCAAATGGAAATACCCTGCAAGTATGGTAGCTGCATGGCTCCAAAAGTCCTTGGTATGATTCAAAAAAACAAGACCCAGCAAAACAGTGAAAACAGAGTTTACTGTAGTAACATAAGGAGAACATAAGGTGTATCTTGATACACTGATGAAGGCTTGGTAATTTTTCAGCCAGTCTGTTTGTTCTCCTTATGTTATTGCAATAAACTCTATTTTCACTGTTTTGCTGGCTCTTGTTTTTTTTTAATCTTTTTGCAAGTCTCCATTATCGTTTTGTTTTACAAAAAATTATTCTTTGTTCCACAATGAATCTCTTTTATCCCCCTTCTCTTCTATGGCCATGATTAAATTGTTATATAAATGAGTGTATACTTTATCTGCATCAATTCTAGTATATAACTTACATGTTGTTGGGAGACAGGTTATTGGATAATAGTTCATAGGGTGATCTACAGGTTGACTTTTAAGTACGAGTATAGTTTTCCCCATTGCTAGCTAGTCTAGTGCCATTTCAAAGTGTTCATATAAATATTTTCTACCCAAGTCTAAGTAACAGTGCAAATATGTCAATACTCAATACCTTTAACCAAAAGTTATGTACAGCATCTGGACCTGGTATTTTCCATTTGGAAACTTTCTTAACTTTATCTGTATCTCACTAGGAGTTACTGCAGTCCAATCCATATGTTCTATATCAGAGTCTCTTAATTGTTTTATCCTCTCAGCTTCCTTATTGTGCTTATCTGGGTCCTCAAAGATATTTCTCCAGAATGCATCTATTTCCTCTGTTCTTGGTGGTATCCCAGCTATTGTCGTTTTCATTCATAGCTCCCTATAGAATTTCTTTGGATCATCCCTAAACTTCTTGTTTTGTATCCTTTCTTTAATTTTCTCAGTGTATCTCTTAGGGTTTTCAGCCTGTGCAGAGATGTTTAATATATTGTTAGAGATAATATAATTTAAATCATGATCTGCTTTGATGCTGTATTTTTGTTTTAGCGTATTCACTTTTCTAATTATTTTTAGATTAATTTCATTTTCTGCATTTTTCCACTAATGATACTACTTTTCTTAACTATTTTACAAGTGTTTCTAGTTGGTGCTTCCATGGAGGTAATCTTTTGTTCCTTTATTTTCCTTTACTAATTTATGTTTTCTTTGTTATACATTGTCTGTTATTAGTTTTGCTGCTCACCAATGTAATCTCTTAATTTCTGTTATATCATGTGGAGTTCTCTTTGTTGTTCCAATTACTTTATTAATTTGGCTTATTACTTTCTGATAAACCATGTCTAATTCACTTTTGGCAGTTCTTATCTTATATATATATATATATATATATATATATATATATATATATATATATATATATATATATATATATATATATATAAAACTATATTTATCCATTTCTGTCAGATCCAACAGGCCGTGTCTTAAATTATTTTCTTCCTGTTTGAGAATTTCTTCTAAAGTCTGTGTTTCCTGCTCCTTCTGCCTCTTTGTGGAAATATCTTGTATTTGAAATGACTGTGAAATTTCATTTTGTGAAACATCTTTACTGCTTTCAACATTTATCTGAAATAACGATTTATTTTCTCTACTACCACACTGCTTTACTTTCTTTGTCAGTTTGTCATGGTATACCTGTTATAATAAATCATCATTCTGAAGTGGCCTTTCTATCGGGGATTCCCATTCAAATCCTTTACCTCATAACTGATCATTCACTTCATTTTTCAATTTCCTCCATCTCTGTATCAAACTGCATGCTTGTCAATATATTAGACTTCTGTGCTACTATTCTCTTTTTGTAACATTTCCTATGTCTTGGTGCCTTTGCTTTTATCTAGTATCAAATATTTTTGGCTTTGTTTTATGATTATTAGTTAACACTGATTTGTTTTCTACATATAAACATTACCATATTAGGTCTCACTTCTTCTCTCAGGTCCATTTCTCTCTCTTTAATGTTACAAATACCTCTGGACTTTTTCTCTTAGTACTTCATTTTTTGCTTCCTTTACAAACTCACTCAGTATTTCTTGTCTACAGATTGATTTGTTTTTATTCAGTAAACTAATAACCTTAATTTGACATCTGTAATATTTGCCATTCTTTCTATTTCAGTATTTTTTCTCTTCTGTATTTTTTCCATTACTCTTGCAGTAGAATCCCCTTTCTCTGGAACTCTGGATTAGTTGCATTTAATCAACAAAACATAATTTCTTTCTTGTCCTCAAATGTCCATTTCTCCATTTCCGGGTATCTTGTATAGCTGGTCATTTATTTTAACAATTTTGTGGACTATTGTCTTTAAATGTCACAGTGGGGCCTCTGGAGCCTCTTAGATCATCTGATGGATCAAGGCCTAGCACAGCAGCAAGCTCTCTTTCTTTCTTGGTGGACTTTGCACTACCTTTTTATATATATATATATATATATATATATATATATATATATATATATATATATATATATACACACACACACACACACACACACACACACACACACACACACACACACACACACACACACACACACACACACACACACACACACACACACACACACACACACACACACATACCTAATATGATGCAGTTTATATGCATATATGAAATTAATTGTTAACTAATAATCATAATCATATGAGTCTATATCAGAAGCTCGGATTTTCAGAAACTCAAAACTCGTATTGTCAAGACAACATGATCGAGTTTCCGAAAATTCAAACTACGGAAAACAATACAAATCTACCTTTTCTGCATCCCCACACCCCCTGCATACTACTTATACCAATTCCAAGATTGCACTAGCGTAGGGAAAAGGGTAACTACCCTGGTTCTATATTACAAGATTGAAGCTTTAATCAAATTAGTAAAGCTCAAACTTGTAATATCAAAACTGTAAATTGTCGAACGCCCGATTTAACCCAGGGAAACACTTCCCTTGGCTGTTCTGTGAAGTATGCCTGTTTCTACAATTTGGAGCGATTTCGGAGTTGGTATATTTAGGTAGGGGTTTTCGGATGTAAAGTTTTTTTTTTTTTTGATTCGGCCAAAGTAAGTGTTTCCTTTTGTTGAATCGGCCGTTAGGCAATTTTAGTTGTCGATATTACAAGATCAAGCTTTAGTTATTTGATTATATGGTTTCAACCATATCCATTTCAAGTTTCTGAAAACTCGAGCTTTTGATAGGGTCACCTTGGTGGGATTTAGTAAATAATGGGATTACCAAGTATTGAGGATGATTTCAGTTCAAAAGAAAAGCTCCCTTTTGTTTCATTTTTGCACTGACTTCATCTTCCCATACAAGGGGAGATACAATACTGTGTATTATATTTTCAAATGGTAAACACTGAGCATATCTAAATCATTATAGAGAGAAAAGCAAACTGATACAGGAAGAATTTTATCCAAAATAGTGTCAGAGTGTCAGATAATCACCTACCAAGATACGGAAATGCTGCTTTATTCAATATGGAATTTTATCATTACAAATTCTTGCAATCCACAAGGAGGTACAAATGTATTTTTCCAACTGGATAACACTTTGGAGTTGTTTTTCATTTTCTCAAGTCCATTGTACACTATTTCCTTGTTATGACATTTTGCTAAGTCCTACTTTTTCTAGCTGAGACCATCTCACTGTCTACTCTTTTCAATGTAGCTGTCATCTTGCATTGTTTAGGCATGATTTTTTGTATATGTTTGTTGGTAATCAAGCAGCACAGTATCGTGATTAGGATAGCATGATGTAAACCATCTGTATTTTGAATACCTGGATTTAATTATCCTGATCTCCAGCAGAATATTATGTGACCCTAAGCATGCCAGTTAATCAGAACCAAGGCTTCTGTTTCATCACAGAAAACAGATATTTGTACTTAATGGATTTTAGTTAATGAAGACTGGCAAACTAAATTACTATGCACAAAATGGTTGCCTAAAATCCACAGCAGTCTTGATTTGATTTTCATTAATCCCCAACAGCAAGACTGTATGCATGACTGCATTTTGGTATACATTCCCCCTAACTGTCTGATTTGCTGTCAGGATGCACTTCACATATTCCTTGAAGCACTATTGTCATACTCTGGATGTTTGCTCTCTCTCAACAAAGCAATATTCTCAGCAGCAGCCTATATATATATATATATATATATATATATATATATATATATATATATATATATATATATATACTCATTGTGGTTTAGCAAGCAGTAAACGTGCCTGTGATTCTACAAAATCTAAACATTGTGGGTTGTGATACTTGGATGCATTTTCCAGTACATATACTGTGCATTCCAGTGTTCTAACTTTCAGGTGAGTCATTAAACCAAGATGCCATCTGCATAAGTCTGGATAGTAGAAGTGGATATAAAACATACCATGGCATTTAAGGAAGGAAAACTTGGTGGTTTCATTAATTAAAATAAATGTTTAAAATTTAACTTTTGTTCAGGTATGTATACAGACTCACATATACACATACATACAACTATATACATAAATATGTATGTATATATGGGTCTACTGAATATAACTGAAATGCTGAAAAGATGACGAAATGAGTGCTAACCTTGGAACATGCAAAATTAAAACATAAAAAATTATACAAAAACATTGCACCACCCCACAACCCCTCTAATTATATATACCTATTGTAATACTGTATAATAATTAGGAAACTGCATATTCTGCCACCCCAAGCATTATGCAATCTTGCACACCTGTCAAACATCTGCTTAGCTGAACAAAACACCATTCAATTAAACTCAAGGCTCCTATATAAAAAATATATATATATATATATATATATATATATATATATATATATATATATATATATATATATATATATATATATATATATATATATATATATATATATATATATATACACACATGGGTGTTCTGCATTTGGTATTAATGCAGGTTTGTTGACATCTATTTAATTGACCATATTCAGTTGATATATGAAGATGGCTGACAGGTGTGTGAGATTGACAGACCTTGTGTAGGAGAAGATTCCCTTTCCCCTGGATTGTGTGATCAAAGAGTTAATATATATAATTAGTAGGTGATGTGGGGGTGCTGTGGAGCTTTCTTCCCTGCCAAAAACAATATTATTTGGTTTATTTTTTGTTTGCTTGAAAATTTCCTTCACTAAAATTCATGCGTAACATGTCAACATTCAGTTCGTCCACCTTATGCAGTGGATGTTTTGCAGGTCAGTGTATGAGCTACTTAACTAAAGTGAGCAGATCCATTTATATACACACATATATATATATATATATATATATATATATATATATATGGGTCTACTTTACATGGTCGACATTTCAGAAAGTCGACTTTCATATGGCCAAAACCATATGATTGACTTTCAGAATGCCGACTATGTAAAGTAAACATAAACACACAACAAACACTTACCTTAAACTGTTAGCAGGGGGGCTCCTCTCCACTGCACCCCCATGGGGGGCTCTGCTCCACACACACCCCTATAACTTAAATATACAAACTCCGAGATCGCACTACAGTGCGGAAGTGGGAAATTTTCCCATTCCGCACTGTGCGGAGACAGAGGTTCCCCATGGTTGGCTTTTCAAAAGTCAATCATATGGTCTCGGCCATATGAAAGTCAACTTTATGAAAAGTCGACCATGTGAAGGGGACCCATATATATATATATATATATATATATATATATATATATATATATATATATATATATATATATATATATATATATATATATATATATATATATATATATGGGTCTACTTGATTTCGAAGTTTCAAAACATTGTATTTCTTACGATCAAGACCATAAGATCAAAGATTTGAAACTTCAAAATTTAAAAAAAAAATTAAAAAAAAAAATCTTTTTTAGCTTTTTGACAGGAGGCAAGCCTCCCTGCACCCCCAACCCCCTGCTAATTAAATATACCAACTCTGAGATCACAGTACAGCAAAAAAAAACAGTAGATATACCATTCCTCACTGCATGGCGATCTCCATTTAAATGGTTTGCAATTTAAAAACTTCAATCTTATGGTCTCAACCATAAGAAATTTGATGTTTTGAAACTTCAAAATTTAGAAGTAGGCCTAAAGATATATATATATATATATATATATATATATATATATATATATATATATATATATATACACACACACACACACACACACACACACACACACACACACACACACACACAGATATATAGATAACTATAGATATATAGATATATGTATGTGTGTGTGTGTGTGTGTGTGTGTGTGTGTGTGTGTGTGTGTATGTATATATATATATATATATATATATATATATATATATAGAGAGAGAGAGAGAGAGAGAGATACATAAACACATCTCTATCTCTATTTACATATACACACACAATATGGGATCGGTACTGATCCCCCAAGGAACTTTTCACTGAAGCACAAATAGCCGGGCATACTTCCGTGAAAGTATGCCTGCAGCTAGAGCTAGAGGGAGTTGTGAGGGAATGACTGTTGCGGATATCGTACTATGGTGCAGATAAGGGAATATTCCCTTTTCCTCATTGCAGTGCTTTCTCGAAGTGAGAATATTAAAGTAGGGGGTGTAGGGGGCACAGTCCCCCACATGGGGGGTGCAGGGGTGCATAAAAGTATATTTATTGTTTTTTTTTTAATGCACTTTAATGAAAGCACTTTTTTGGTGAAAGAACTTTTGTTAAAGTGTGTTCGGTGATTGTGGATTTGGACTATGAACTTTCGTTCAATAGTCCTAGATCTATATATATATATATATATATATATATATATATATATATATATATATTTATTTTTATATATATATATATATATATATATATATATATATATATATATACATGATAGTGAACATTATTACAGCCCCCAGGGCAAGGCACATAAAACATTAAAACATACTGCGAACTCCTGAGTTCTTAAAACCAAAAATGTAATAAATGAATAACTAAAAACTGGTGTTAAAACTGAAAGATAAGCACTCTCAAGTACATAGCTGCACCCTTCATCAGATCTAATAATTTCTCCTCAGCATAAGAATTTAAAAGTCAGCATCATCAATCACAGTTCATTGTTTCAATCTCCACCCTGTCCGGGTTGGTGGAGAGGAAGACATGAGTTAAGATCAGGGGGTGTATCTGCACGTAAGTTGCCACTCCAATGCATCTCAGCTGTTTCTGTTCTTAAATAGATATCACCACCACTTGGATCTGTTAATACAACTTGTAACACTGAAAAGAGAAATGTATGACCAGCATTTAGAGCAATATGTTTCATTAGTGGATTCTTCATATCTCTTAAGCGTATGTCACTTATGTGCTTAGAAATCCTTTCTTTCAGCTAAAAGTTATGTGATATTAGTGATCTGCTTCCTGTGGTCCAGGGTTTCAACCCTTCAGACTTCATTGGCTGTTGCATAATTTTAAGCAAGTTATTTACCCGGACAGTACTTTATGGAAGTTGGGAAATTGGACTAGGGTCCTCAGTGGTCTATTGAACTGCATTTGTTGTAACAATTTATATAGAAAGTCATAGCATTTTTCTTTTCATGTGAATGATCATGCTGTCATTAATATTCTATCTACTTTTTCTACAATTATAATATGTTACATAAAAAAATTCTACCTCTAGTAACATATTGATAAGTTTTCCATTTTAAATGCCTCTTACATATTTTTGACATATTTTCTTCATAAGCCTTTAAATGCTTCACATTTCATAAATATGTGCAATGCATTCTTTCATATGTTGCATCTATTTTTCTTACCCAATCCTTCCATTTTGCTTTTGTATTTGATATTACTCTTGACATGTATTTTATCTAATGACATCTCCCATATGAAAATGTTTTTCATAAACATCTTAATATTTCTTTTGTCTAGTAAAAATTCCCTTTCATTTTTTCTTCATCTGTATATCCCTGAGTATACACCAAAAAAGTCCAGCTTATGATTACTTTCTTTTATCATTTCTTTTGTCTGTATTAATTTTCCATAGAATCAATTTCTGCTGAAATAATTACCTAATATTTCTCAGAATATTTATCTTTCTAGTTTTATATTATCTAAGATTTTTTTCATATTTCTTCCTCATCAACTCCACCCCCCATATGCCATCATTAGATACTTTGAATAATATGGAATACATATTGTAATAAAAACAAAACAGCATTCACTAATTCTAATCCCTTTGTTTTACTCATAATATACAATACCCCATATTTTGAATGAAAACTGACACACCCTTCCAGAAACTGTACTTTAAATCAGCTGATAGTGTACAAGTTCCTCTCATGAAACTCAGCATGCCCATTAAAGTGTCATTCATGAGATATACATTTTTCTTCTAAAAGACACATTGAATTATTTCTATAAGTTGCTACTTCATTTATTCGGTCAAATATTTTTACTGTTTACATTCATTTTTTTAAGCAAGCTCTTATATTGAAGCATGTGGTTCACTGAAATAAATCTCTCCATCTTCTCCTTTTCTTTTATCTTTGTTTAAATTTAAGCTCGTCATTTAAAAAAAATGTACTCCTATTATAATTTCCTTTAACAGATTCTTGCTTTTACATGTCAAAACTAAATGAACTACATATGTTATCAGAACAGGAATGTTTACCCATTCTTCTACTTCCCACCTACCCTCATCTACTCTCTCTTTAATTCACCCTCTCTCTGTCACATAGAGTCGATCAATAAATGATCCAACTGCTAGTACAATTCACTTGATATAATTCTTTATGCATAGTTTTTTCCTTAACCATCCAGTCACTAATAATTGAGCTTGTGAATTATCAGATACTCCTTTCAATAACTGTATGTGTTTCCACTAATCCAAAAGAATCTTAATACTTTCTATCTGTAATTATGGCTTACATTATCAAAAACTTTGGGATGTCAAATGTAACTATTCCTTCCTCCTTCATTTACCTGACTATGACAATGAGTTCTTTTATTATTAATGTCATCTCCTTTACATCCACACCCTCTGCCTTATAACTAATATTGCCCCAAACCTTGTTTAATATCCTTGTTAAGCATTCTTCTGCAATTTTTGTAAGACTCTGTAGTCAGCATTGCATAATGCAGTAGGCCTCCAGTTCTTTTATTTATTTGTTTTTTAACCAGCCATTCAACAGCTGCAAACAGTGCTCCTTCTCTTTTCATGTACTTATAACGTTTATATCCCATCTCACCCAGCCTTTGGATGATCTGTCTTTCACTAAGTACAAAATAACATAAACTCATTCATATTAATATTTTTCTGCACTTCTTCATTTATGCTCCTCATGTCTTTAGCCTTCCAATTTTTCTGTACCTTAGCATTCGTTCTTATAAATCCTCTTAATATATATTACAACATCCATCATTTGTCTGTTCTTTCTAATATTTTCTGTTTATTTATTAATATCTATATTAAACTATCTTCCATTTTTTACTTTTCTGAATAAAAGAAAGACAGATTCCCTATTGTACATCTCTTGAAAAGGACTTTACTAGGACCCCTATTATACACCCCTTAAAAGGACTTTACTATGTCCCTTACTCATTTTATTTATTTCATATTATTCCCTTTCTTTTCTGAGGAATTCCTTTTTTGATTTTTTTATCTAATGATACTTTTTAACTTCAGTATAGCTTTTAATGATAATTTTTTTATTTTATTAAGCATATCTTATTTCTTTTTAAATAGCCACTCATACTTTACCTTGAGTGCTAGCTACCACAAATTCCTTCCTTTAAAAATATTCTCATTAACCCATTTATTTATAAACTCAGTGCTTCATTTAATTCCTTTGTCGGGTATGCTCTTCCTATTAAGCTTTTCTGTCCCTTTCAAAACCCATTGTTTTCCTCATTCCTTTAATATGATTCAAATAGCAAAATTATTAGAAAACCTCATAATATGTTTTCCACTGTCTGTCTTAAACTATTAAAGTATAAGACATAACTGATGTCAGTTTGGACTCTGCCTTTACTGTATGTAGCTAATCCTTCCCCACCTGTAAAGTGTCCCAACCTTTCATCTCTTGACATCTTTTCTGCTTTCTTTCTTACTTCAAATTTAAAGTTGCCTACTATTATTATACCCATGCTTAAAGTTATATCATTTTTGAGTTATTTAAATGATTCACTATATTATGTACAGTTACTGTATACATATTATTCATTTAGCCTAACTCGTCCATTGATGTTCTTATATATGCTGCTACACATTTCTTTATTCTTAATGAAGTTAATATCAGATATGTTCAGCTCATTACTTTTAATAATATACAGATCCTAGGGTATTCTTCCTGACCAAATGTATAATGCAATTTCTCTACATGGTTTGAAACTGTTTTCTCTTTTTAAATTTATCTGAAATCAAAAATGCAAATAGTATCTTTTATTTTTTTCATACCATTTTTAGTACTAGAAATGTTCACAAATCACATTTATATGCTTTAAAATGCAAGGAGCACACATACATTATCCTTTGCTCTTTTCAGAACTTCTCAATGCTAATTGTTTGAATATTCAAGGTTCCTCATACTCTTTCTTGCCATCTTTTTCTGTTCTTCCTTTCTCGTCCCTATCTTCTTTATACAGATATTATTCAGTTACTTTATCTGCAATTAGTACATCAGCTTTACTTGCAACTACAGCTTCATTTCATTCTCTCCCAAAACTAACCGTTACTCCCATGTAGACGAAGTTCATCCTTTCTGAAATCCCTATCAGACAGAGAATGTTTGCAATTTCAGTTTCAAGCAGTTCATTGTAATCACTGCTTTGAATGTTTTTCATCTGTTACGTCACTGTTTTTGAAAGACTCTACTTGTATATAATTTTGCAAACCAGAGCAACAAATCTTAAGTAGCTTTCAGCTACTTATCTTCTATATATTTTCTTCGTTCATAGCTATGATGTCCACAATGGTTACATCACTATTTGGCCATTCATTTGTGAGATGTTCAAAGTCATCAGAAAGGAAGCAAAAGTGTGTCTGATTTCAGTAAAGCAACAATCCCTTGCCATCATTAATTACAATTATACTCTGTAAATGATAGAATATTTGTTTCTTTTTTTTCACATTTATAGAAATCCATTCTCCCTGCCCACTAATCCAAATGTCCTTTCCACCACTATCTTTGCAGTGTGTTGCTATATTATTCTTTTAAATATAGACTGCTATCCCTCTTTAATGATGTATTTTCTGAATAGCAAAGTAAACTCTATTTTTGCCTCCATGCTTTAATTGTTAATATAGAATTGCCAGCATAACATCTCCCAGTTTTACAACACTAGAAACAAACTGCAAAATCATGGAATTCAGACATTATATCCACATGTTCTTCCTTTCCCATAATTATTGTAGGATTGACACACTGTGCCTTTAAACAGAGGTTTTCCATTTGTATCCCATTTCATGTACCTTTTGAACTTCTTGCCTATTTTTGTTTATATTCTCAATAGTGATAATTTTTAATCCATATTCCAGTTGCCTCTCCCCAAGTACTGTGACAAAGATTTTTGCTCCCTGGTCTGACATCTACTATCTCTATCATACTAACAATATCAACATGCTTCTTGTGTGAACTTTGGCAGTCATCTAAGCTCTAGGTTATTCCACCTTTTTCTGGTGCATCTGTTTGCTGTGTCTGTTGCTCTTCCTAATGTTCATGCAAATGTTCACTTTGTAAAGGAAACTTTGCTTTGAAAGCATTGCTTCACAATATGGCAATAGTGGGTTCAGAAGCTTTAATCAGCAGCACAAGCTTTAATTAGCAGAACAAGCACAACATCATATAATCCAGTAGATTGCAGCTCTGTAATTATTACATTATTGGCTGATGTTAATATAGTTTCCAACTCACTTCTCCTACTGTCTCACAGACATCCTATCTGCCATAATGTCCCTACCCTTACCAATGATGTAAAGATTAGAGTTACTCTGAAATGTAGTTCATAAACAAAAAAATCTGATTTTTTTTATAATAGGTAAAGAAGTGTTACCTACTTAGAAATATACATATATAATGTGAACAAGAAAAGAAAATCTTCATGGAGATCAACAGGAATAAAATTAGCAATTCAGAAACTGACAAATAAATGTGGGATTACAAAGCATTAATTTTATTTGTAAAACATGACAGAACAAGAAAACTTGTAAATATTGGACTTTTTTGACTTTGTTAAACTTGTAGGGGACTTTAAAGCCTATGCCCTACTTCATGCCATTGATTTTTGCAAGAACATATATGCGGGAGAGGAAGGAAAGACAACTGTAAGTAAAACAAAATGCTGTTCTTAGTAGGGTTTTTATAATGCATGATTTAATATGCAAGTACACTTTTCTCAGTTATTTTGATTTAATGGGGATGTTAAAGTAAACAGGTGACCCCATTTTTTTTCTTCTTTCTTTCTCCTTGTTCAGTTTTAAGAAATATAAGAACTGCAGTGTAGAAAAAGAAGAAAGGTCTGGTCAAAGAGCAGGATACAAGACAAATTGATGTGCTTTTTTTCACTCGTGCATAGGTGAATGACTGGATTAAGGCCCTTGGCTATAATAACAAGTTTTAAGATAAATCAAATAGATAAAAAAGAGCATTGTTTAGTAAATAAATTAGTGTTTGCAGAAGCAACTCTTTATCTGGTTTCCATGTCTCCAGGGAGACAATCTGATAATGAGCAACAAAAACAGAATACTTATTTGTTTCAATAGCTAGGAGATAATGTTTTCTGAAAGCATTCAAGTTTTTTTTCCAATCTGGGAGAGTAATAAAAATAACACAAAACCAAATAGCACTTTGTAGAAGCACAGGCCATACCATGTGTCTTAGCATGCATAACCTTCCTTTTAGATTAACCCAAGTCTATGATTGTGGCTGTCAGTCTGTGACAACTGTTCCTATTAGAAGGGTAAACTTCAATATTTGAAGATGTACTTAGTTTTGTATGTTAGTATTAAGTTAATCAGTTTTAGGGGGGTATTGGGGGTGTGTTTGTTTGTTTTTTTTAATCTGATAGCTTTTAGTAAAACAAAAAGTTTTGTAAGATGTGACATAGGCTCAAATGGCTATGACAAGAAACAACTGTTTAAAAGGTCAACCTGCTAAACATTAGTGTATGCATGTAACACATAAGCTGGAACCAGACACTTAAACAAGCTGTTACACATAAAAGGTGGGAATAATACATTTTTACCATAATGACGCTTTCCTATATCATCGTTAAATGTTAACGGTCTCACTGATATATACAAAAAGAAAGACTTGTGAACTATATTAAAAATATATATAATGTAAATAGTTATGCTACAGGAGACACATTTGAAAAGAATTGAACGTGAATTTGATAAATGCAGGTTTTCAGGACAGTTATTCAGTGCAATTACTGGGACAAAGGTAAAGAGGAGTACCTATATTAATTACAAGAGGAGCTTCAATAGTGATAGAAGAAGATAAAAGAGATAATAATGGTAGATTTGTAGTACTTAGGGGCTACTGGCAAGGGAGGAGGATTACACTGGCATGTATTTATATTCTACCTAAAACTGCTATAATGGAGCTTAAGAACATTGTGGGAGAAATAATCAGCTTTCTGCAGGGAATGATACTTTTAGTTGGGGACTGGAATTTGATTTGCAGCAGTGAAGCTGTATCTGGAGGGGGGGCAGAAGGGAAAATATAACAAAGGAGGGTAGATTTTTTAAGAAATTTATGAAAATATTTGGCATGGAAGACGTGGATTCAGTAGTAAGAGTTTGGAGTGAATTTATGTATTATTCCCCAAGATACAAAAATTGGTCTACACTAGACAGAACATATATTTCACAGGAGCATGTGGATTTAATTGAAAGTTTTGATATACATCCAATAATTATTTCAGATCATGTGCCAATAATAACTAAAATAAAATTGCTGGGAAATGAAACAAAAATGGGACACTGGCACTTTCCTACCTATCTGTTGAAAAGAGAGGAATTTATGGTACTGTAGTGGTGGTGGTGCTGCATTAGCGTTGTTGCCTCAGAGTAAGACGTCCTGTTCGATTCTCAGCTAAAGCGTCTTCTGTGTGGAGACATGCGTGAATGGGCATACCTTCGTTGAAGGTTGTACGTTAGGGCTGGCAACTCAGTACGTAAAAATTTACTGCCAATCATTAGTGGACCAGAGTTCTGCTGTGGCAACCCCTAACCGGGAAAAGCTGAAAGATACAACATGTGCCAGTAATAACTAAAATAAAATTGCTGGGAAATGAAACAAAAATGAAACACTGGCACTTTCCTACCTAGCTGTTGAAAAGAGAGGAATTTATGGAATGAGTAGTAGAAAGTATTCAGGGGTTATTAAAGAAGCTGTAAATTTCTTCTGAAAATATAGCTAGTCAGTTATTATTCCCACCTTTTATGTGTATCAAGATATATTGAACACCATGGTTTTGGATGACTTTAACTACCCACCCATTGACTGGGGAAATTACTCGTGCACAAACTCACTTGCCCAAAGGTTCCTTGACTTCATTGACTCCAATGCCCTGGACCAGGAAGTTCACACCCCCACAAGGGGTGCCAACATCCCAGATCTGGTGCTTACCAATATGGGGGACCACTGTAGCACCCCCATTGTGAGGTTTTCCCTGGTGAGATCTGACCAAAAATTAGTCACATTCGAAGTTATTATCACATCTGACTCCCCTGCACCAACTAAACTAAACAACTTCTCCAAAGCAGACTATAACCTTTTACGGGATGGCATAAATAGCTTCACTGCATGCCCCCCCTTAGATGGAACTGGCAATTATGCCAAGTTCTACACAGATGCTTTATACAAACACCTGAATAACTGCATTGATTCAGCCATACTTGATAGGACCAAAACAAGCTCCTCAAGGAAGAGCAAACCTGTCTGGTGGACAACTGCCATTAACAGGCTTTAAAATCTTCTTCTTCTTTCGGCTTTTCCCAGTTAGGGGTCGCCACAGTGGATCACTTGTCTGCTCATGGTTGGCAGTGGAGTTTTACGGTATTGAGTTGCCAGCCTGGCGCCCAACCTTCCACAGAAGGCACACACACACACACGCACTCACACCTAGGGCCAATTTAAAGTGTCCAATCCACCTACGGCATGTGGGAGGAAACCGGAGCACCCGGAGGAAACCCACGTGACCACAGGGAGGACATGCAGACTCCACACAGAAGGCACCCCAGCTGAGGATTGAACCAGAGAACCTCTTGCTCTGAGGTGACAACGCTAACCGCTGCACCACCATGGCTGCCCATATTAGCAGGCTTTACAATAAGAGGAAGAAATTGCTGTCTAAGAGTAAAAAGGAGCAAGCCCTAAAGTGGAAACACTCCCTTCTCAGCATAAACAAGCAAATAAAACTTCTTGTGAAGTCTTCCAAAGCTAACTATTAATTGAAATTAGTTTCCTCAACTAAGGACAACCATAAGGCATTCTTTAGTTACATCTGTAGCCTAAAAGCAATGGCACAGATTTATGCCAAACTGGTAGTTAAGGATACCACATATACCAAGCCTGTGGACATTGCTAACTTGTTAGCTGACAGGTTCTGTGAAAACTTCAATCCCTTGTCCCCACCACACTTACACCAAGACATCCCTTTCACTTCCCTTCTACCTTGTATCTCTAAATATCAGGTTGTGAATGCCCTCTCTAAGATCAAAAACACAGCATCCGTGGGACCCGATAACATCCCAGGCTCCATCCTACATGGGCTCAAACAAGAATTAGCAATGCCACTGTCTTTGTCCCAGCTGAATGGAAAAAGGCCACCATTATACCCCTGCACAAAGGTGGTGCTTCCACTGACCACGGGAACTATAGACCTATTAGCCAGACTAGCCTTATCAGAAGGCCATGGAGATATTGGTAACCTCCAAACACTTGTCCCTACCCAATTTGATTTGTCACAGGGAGATCATGCCTGTTAATCCTGGTGGATTTCTTAGAGACAGTCACCAAGGCCCTTGATGAGGGGCATACAGCTTTAACCAAGGCTTTTGACACTATGCCCCACTCAGGCATAATTGACAAAACTCACCCAGCTAGGTATGAAGTGTCATTGTTAAAGGAGTATAGAAGAGGGAACAGATCAACAAAAATACTCAGAAAGATAGACGTGATAACAGCAATGTGCAATATTATAACTGATCAGGATCTATCATGCACTATCACAAATAATGAACTAAAAATATCAGCACAGGCAGAAAAACTTAGAAGATACACAGATAAATTTAAAGGAAAAGTACAAAATAAGCAATTTTTTGATGACCCCAAAAGGTTTTATACAGAATTGGAAATAAGGTAAAAGGAATTGAAAGACCACCCAAAAAAGAAGAAATAGATACACTTTGGAGACGTATTTACGAAGATCCTATGAAACATAACAAAGATGCTAAATGGATAGAAGAAGTAAAAAAAGTTCAAAGGTGCAGGAAATTAAATGGGATGAATTAACAGCCAGAGAGATTGAAACAAAGTTCAGAAAAGCCTCTAATTAGAAAACACCAGGCCCAGATGCAGTACCTAACTTCTGGTTAAAAGTGTTAACATCTCTGCATGAAGATTTAGCCATGAGTAAGAACTATTTAAATGTGAACACTGAACGGACACCAACCTGGCTAACAGCAGGAAAAACAATGCTCCTACCTAAGAGTGAATCTGCAAGCTACCCTAAAAATTATAGACCGATAACTTGCCTTTCAACTACATATAAACTATACAGTCGGATTGATGCCGACAGAGTTTAAAGTCATTTAGAAGAAAACTCAATCATGGCAATAGAACAAAAGGGCCATAAAAGAAAATCAGATGAAACAAAGGATCGTCTGTTGCTAAATAAAGTCATAATGGGAGAACTGTAAAAAGGGGAAGAATCTATGTATGGCACGGATTGATTACAAAAAAGCATTTGATAGTATCCCATATTCATGGATAAATGAGTGCTCAAAACTGTATAAGATACATTCTACACTGTTCAACTGCATTATAGTGACCATGAAACAGTGGCAGACCACTTTGCAATTTAGCAATGATAAAGGGCAAATTATTATTCCAGTGATAAAAAAATCCAAAGGGGGATATTTCTTAACCCACAAAGCTGCCTACTTAATAGATATAGCCATGGGTATAATTTGGCCCCTAGAAAATAACAAAGTATAAAGACTTCTCGTCTTCTCTTTGTCAATGATTTAAAATGGTATAGCTCATCAGATGAGGAACTGAAAGCACAACTGCAAGTAGTCAAAACTTTTTCAGATGATATAAGAATGTCATTTGGTCTTGATAAGTGTGCAAAAGCAACCATTAAAACAGGAAAACTGCAGCACCAAGAAAAAATCAGTTTGGGACAAGAATGTGATAGAACTTGAGCACGAGGGAGTATATAAATATTTGGGAACTGATGAAGGATCAACAATAAAACATGAACAAATGCAAATAGAACTTAGTAAGGAATATTTTAGAAGGCTTAAATTTATCCTGAAAACAGGGTTGACAACTATAAACTATATAAGCTATAAACCAATCTGCTCTTCCTGTCCTAACTTACAGTCTTGGAGTGATTGACTGCCCCCAAAACATGTTGGATAGATTAGATAGGAAAACAAGAAAGAAGGATGCTTCATGCTCACCAAATGATTTATAAAAAGCAGTGCATACCAAGATTATATATTCCCTGTTCTGAAGGAGGGATGGGTCTCCTTGAAATTGATTACATGTATATCTGCAATTGTGGGACTCCAGACATATCTGCTGATCTTACAGAACCCAAACGTACTGAAAGGTTTGAAACATGAGGAGAATAAATCTAAGATGACTTCCCTGCTTAGTCTAGCAGAAGCATATCAACATCAGGCAGGAATGGAAATCAAACCAGAAATAGATAAAAATCAGGCAACAACTGAATGTGCCAAAAAACAAAAGAAAGAATATAAGGTGAAGGATCAGATGAGAGGGTAAGAAAAATGGAAAATGCATAAATATAGTTGCAAGTATATTGGAAGAACCTCATGTTGATAAGCATTGAATGCAAGAATGGTTAAAAAGAGGCAAATTCAAACCAAAAGATGAAAGGTTAATATTGGCAGTCCAAGATAGTGGGCTACACACACACACACACGTTAGTTTACAAAGTCCATTGAACATATGGGAGAAACAGACAAATGTAGGTTTTGTAAAACAGAAATGGAAACAGTTGCACACCTAGTTGCTGGTTGTGACATACTAATGGCAGAAGGACTGTATACTGAAAGGCATAATAATGTGGCAAGACTGTTGCACTGGGGATTGTGCAAGCATTATAATACTGAAGTAACCGCAAAACACTGGAAACATGAGGCACAAAGTATCATAGAAAATGCTGAAGTGTACATCACAGGGGATCACCCATTACCAACAGTTCAAATGATAGATGGGAGAAAATCAGTTATAGCGGTCCATGAAAAGAAGACAAAGGTAGCATTGATCATTGAAATCACTACACCCAGTAACTACAGTGTCTTGTTTACAGAGATACATAAAGTCATAAAATACCAGGATTTGCAGGCAGAAATTAGAACAATGTGGAAGAAAGATAACCAGACATCTCCAACAGTAGTAGGAGCAACACGTCTTATAAAGAAGTATCTATAATCGTATTTAGAAACATTACCAATACATGTAACTCTATACGAATTACAGAAGAAGTCTTTACTGGGTACATTACAGGTGCTGCGAAGAGCACTTCTGGCTGACATCAAAGATTGAAAAAACACAAATTTTATGAACTTTAATTGTACTTTGACTTAGGAATGGGGTTCATTCCCGTCATGGTAATAGAAACCCAAAAGAGTTGGAGAAATTAAAAAAAAAAAAAGTATCAACCCATATATCATCAGATGGGTCGCTAACTGGCTCACTGAGACAACCCATATAGTAAAATTAGGAGAATCCATCTCCAACAGCAGACCTGTAACCAGTGGTGTTGCAAAGAGATCAGTCCTGGGTCATCTACTGTTTGAAATCTATTTCTCTGAGGTGCAAACTAAAACTAAAGGTCTGTGGCTGACAAAGTTTGCTGATGATTGCAAACTGGGAATGGTCATGGAATCTATAAAATATGTCAACATCCTACAGGAGGCACTTACACAAATAAACGACTGGTGCTAAAGTCATGGCCTTAAACTCAATGTCAAAATGTATTATTATCCCTTTTGGTAAGAGTAATGTTCCTGCTAACTACCACATCAATAACAACACCCTAAGTACACACTCAGTGGTGAGAGACCTGGGAACACAAGTTGACAGGAAGCTTACCTTTGAACACCATGTCTCCACAGCAGGAAGAAGAGCATCCTACATTGCTCACCTCATAAGTAAAGGCATTGCCTCCAGAAAAAAAGGAGTTATAACCTCCCTGTACTCTTCCCTCATCAGGCCAATAATTGAGTACAATGCCCCTTTTGGTATGTACCTTTCCAAGCACCTGCAGAAACTGGACAGATGACAAAGCCTCCTCACAAGGAAAATTCAAGGTCTTCAGCATCTGTCCTATGTGGATCTTCTGAAATCAGTGTCATTTTATTCTATTTCATTCAGACTACTCAGAGGTACTCTCTGCCTTGCATATAAGGCAATCTTTGACCCTGAATTATTGAAATGGTATATATCAGTAAATCAAATGGTACATGGGTTATTCATTCTAATGGCCTTAACCTGGTATGTGACATTAATAAAATCTGCTGGAGGGGCATATTTGTCTCCTAGAGGTTACCACACATTTGGAACAGACTCCTGCTTTATGTCAAGCAGAGCACCTCAATGGTCCTCTTCAAACGCAATCTGGACAATTGGATGGGTAACCGTAAATTCACACAACAGCATCAGCCAACACTTCAAACCAGCAAAACAATTTATTTAATATAATTTCATTAAGCAACAGACTGGTTTTGGCAACTCCATGCCTTCCTCAGTGTTAAAGTTCCAAACAACAATGCCACATTAAAATATACAAGTGACAGAAAACCATTAGAAAATCACAACCCGTTTAAAGAGACAACATCACTTCATTCAACCCTGGTGAAAATAAAGCCCCCAGTCTCACTTCATCATTTTGCCTTTGCACTTGCATGGACTTTTATAAACCATAAATTCACCCCAGGGGTTCCAGCTATGTCCATCTTGGACTGGGGTGATAGGTGCTGATCGTGAAAATAAGGGTAAAACTTGGCTAGGCTTCTAAGGGACCTAGGGTTATTACCTTAGTAACCTCCTATGAACCTATAAAGTGGAGTTTAAAAATGAGGAAGAAATGAAAGAAAGAGAGATATGCTTAAGAAATAACAAAAATTATTTAGACGGACTGACAAAGGGTAAAGTATTGCAGAATAGGTGGAGTCTAACAGAACAAGAAGAGGAGTAACTGTAGAATGCTAAACAGAAAAAAGGGACTAATTGGATAATATGCATGAGTTTAGAAAGCTTGCTGTTAAGCAACTGTTTTTGATAATAACTCCAGAACACAAAAACTTTTAGCACAATGACTCAGGAAGCATAAAATAGAAAAGGTTGTCACCCAGCTTAGGGAGCCTCTAACAAGAGAGATAACAAGAGATCCTGTAGAGGTACTATTAATACTTCAAAAATGTTATGTAAGTCTGTATAAAGTAAACAAATATGGAAATGAAGAAAAGGTGCAAATGGAAATGTTTATGGAAGGATTAAATATGCCAAGGTTAGCTGAGATAAAAATACAGATGTATAACCAATCCACAGGAAAGTCCCCAGGAATAGATGGTATTCCTGTGAAAGTTTGGAAGCTAGGAGGGAAAAAACTGATAAAGATCTGGAAGTTTTGTTTAACAGCATTTTAAGAGGAAGAGAAGTACCAACATCATGGAAGAAAGTGGTTTTGGCTGTAATACCTAAAAAGGGTAAAGACCCATATGACCCATCTTCATAAAGGCCTGTTTCAGTCCCAAACCATGGTTATAAAGTGTTCATGTCTATAATGGCTACAAGAATGGCAAATGTGATGCCAGAATTGATAGATATGGATCAATGTGGTTTTGTGGAAGAGAGGCTATCATTTGACAACATTAACAGAACAGAACATTGATGGTCCAGAGGGAAGCAGAATGTAAGAAAATATCATTGTTGTTGGTAGGTCTTGATGCAAAAAAAGCATTTGTCAGAGTAAAGTGGGAGTGTATGATCAGGGCAATGGAAGCATTTGCATTGCCTGATAAAACTATAAGGTTGATTAGGAGGATATATGAGGGATCGGAGGTGAAAATTAAAGTGGGTGGGTTTCTCTCTGATAATTTCAGTTTGAGCAGAGGAACCAGGCAGGCGTGCTATATTTCCCCTTTATTTACATTATATTTAGAGCAATTGGCAAAGAAAATAAGGGATTCAGAAATTCAAGGATATAATTGGTATGGTAGTCAAGAACAGCTGGCTCTATTTGCAGATGATATTATTTTATATCTGATAAAACCAGAAAGGACATTTCAGTCTTGGTGAACATTTTGATCTTTTTGGGATACAAAATTGATGAAGCTAAAACAATGACAATAGCTTTAAATTATGTACCCACACAAGAATTTATGGGGAAATTATAACATGAAGCACTTAGGAGTGTGGATTAAAAAGGGTTCCGGTGTGGCAGCTAAAGATACGTGGGGAAGAGACTAAACAAAAGATAATACAAAAACTGAGAAATCTGTTTAATGGATAAGGATAGCAAGATACAAGCGGTTAAAATTATTTTAGTCACTTTAGTTGCGCACACAGATCAGACATATTTTTATCAACCACAGGAAAAGTTGTGGATAGCAATTAATAAAGAGCTGAAGGATTTTATCTGGGAGGGGAAGATGGCAAGAGCCAAGTGGGTTAAGCTGATTCTTCCAATAGTACAAGGCAGTCTGGGATTACCTGATTTGCAGGCGTATTTCAGAGCTACACAGTTAAGGCTCCTATACATAGCACAAGCAGAAAACTATATTTCAATGTGGAAAGGGATGATGATGAAACAGGGGTGGGGGGTCCCCAAGAAACAAGGAGAGACTAAGATTTTGGATGCAGATCCATAAGGAGAATAACAATAGCTATACAGAATATTATATTCATAAAGTAGCAGAAAGTATTCTAAAACCTAAGCCAACACAGGAATGGTTAAAGAAGATTCTACCAATAAGGATGACTGCAATTAAGGATACAGACAATAGGCAAGAGAGGGCTGGAATTTTCTTGATAAATCTGGTAGAAGAACCAATAATTAGAGCAAATAATTAGAGAGGGAAAGGTAATAGAGTGCGAAGAGGCAAAGAATTTATTTGGACTGCATGCTAGAGATTGCCTTCCCTATGAAAGACTGATATCAGTGTATAAGGAAACAAAAGAAATAGGGGGATCCTAAGTGAAAGACCAGTACTGGTAGAGTTTTTACTAGAATCTAGAACATAAGCTGCTGTTAAAAAAGGAATAATTACTACAGCATATAAAATATTGCATGATAACTATAAGAATCAAGCAGAGGACATTAGAAAGGATTGGGAAGAAAGACTGGATAAGCAATTCACAAAGAAACAATGGTGGTATATATACGTTTGTCTCCCAAATATGCAACATAGGTTCATAGGTTCTTAGGTGTTTATTAGGCTAACAACCACAAGGGCCTTTTTAAGCCTAGCCATGCATCCCAAATCTCTAACAAGTTCTGATACCTTTGATAAGTGTAAGCAGGGGTTTGGGAGATGAAACATTTACAAGCAGGGGCCTGGGAGGTGAACCATTTACAGGTTCCTGTGTATATTAGAGACTTAGGTGCCAAACCAGGCATGAATTTCCTGTTCCCAATCCAATTGTCTAAGTTGCACTTGAATTGGGTTAGGAGGAACTCGACTTTACATGGATGGGGAGCCTGTTCCATAGACGAGGTGGTCCCTCGGATATATAACTGTCTCTCCAGCAGGGCCTATTTATATAACAGGCAAGGTTTAAGTTTTTGGAATTGATCATTCTGGCGCTGTTTGTTTTATGAATATGCAGGAGGTCTATCAGAATGGGGTCTGACAATGCCCTGTATGCCAGGCATAGAGCTCCCCCCAAAAGCCTGTAGGAGACAGAATACAGGGATCAATCTTAGAGGTGGTCTGCATATGGCATTCTACTTATGCCCTTTATTCTTTTAGTGAAGAACCACTGTGGACATTCCAATTGTTGGATATGCTTGTGTAGGTACATACCAAAGGGGGTATTATATTCAATGATAGATCTGATGAATGCCAAATACAACAGAACAATGACTTCCTTGGATTCAATGCCATACCTTTGTTTATAAGTTGCACAACATAGAATAATTTACTCACTACTGTAGACACATGATGATCAAAGGCTAGATTACTATCAATGTGTTTTCCTAAATCCCTGACTACTGGGTTAATTCTAAGGGGTGTTTTGTCAATATGATAGTTATCAGGGATGGATGACTTCCCAAAGGATACTATTATGCATTTCTTGACATTTAGTTTTAGTCCATGGCTTTGACACCAGTGTCAGCCCCACCTGGAGAACATTTGTGTCAGTGTGGGATTTGATGATGGCTCCCAATTTGCAGTCATCTGCAAATTTAGTCAGCCAGAGACCACTGACATTGACCTTGATGTCAGAGAAGTAAATGTCAAAAAATTCAGTGGTCCAAAGACTGATTCCTTGAGGGACGCCACTTGTGACTGGCCTCTTTGCAGAGGTGGACTCCCCAACTCTAACTTCCTGGGTCCTGTCTGTGAGCCAGTTGGCTATCCACTGGGTGGCATATGAGTTTGTACCTAACCCCCTAAGTTTGTCAACAATGCCAAAGTGGGGTACTGTGAAATTCCTTGGCCAGGTCAAGGTAGACAGTGTGAACCATTTTTCCCTCATCCATTGCTTTCATTACCTTCTTGAATAAGTCCACCAGGTTGAGTAGGCATGATCTGCCCTTGACAAAAACAAACTGGGTTGGGTCCAGTGCCTGGAGGTTTACTATATCTCTATTGATCATTTTGATGATAATTCTTTCCATGGCTTTACATATAAGACTAGTGAGACTTATGAATCTGCGTAGTTTCCATGGTCTGTAGATGGCCCAACTATGTGCAGAGGGATGACTGTTGCTGTTCTCCATTCATGATGCATGAAGCTTGTTTGGAGGCTACAGTTAAACAGTAATTCCAGAGGCCCTGATAGATCATGTTTCATGCTATTTAGAAGGCATCCTGGGATATTGTCTGGGCCCATTGATGTGGTCTTAGAGAGGGCATTAAGGACGTGTTCCATAGTGATGGTAGGGGGAGTTATATTTGATGGTATTTCCTGAAGGAAGGTTGAGGGGGAGAGAAGGGTAAAGTCAGATCTGAATTTGCCACAGAGGAGGTGTGCTATATCTTCTGGCTCAGTAGAGGTGCCTCCACTTTCAATGAGCTCTGCACAAAATTGTGTATTGCCTTTGAGGTTGCAGACATAGCTGAAGAATGTTTTGTGGTTGTCCTTGGTCTGGAAGGTCAAACGTACCTCAGATTTGGCTTTGGTCGACTTTATTTGTCCTCTGAGTTGTTTGTTTAGTTTGATGAAAGTACTTTATCCTTCTGGGTGCTGCAAAGTCTAGAAGATTTAGGATCTTTGTTTGGAAGTGTTTACATAGGTATTTTTATATCTAAAGTAGACTCTAAGGATTTTTTTTCTGGGGTAGATAGCAAATGTTGAAGGTGTGATGAGGAAAAAAGAGGTAACTGGTATAATACTTTCTGTGAGTATAATGAGTTGGCAGACTTTGAAAATTCCCTGCAGACTACTCTATCAGAAATACTGGGTGAGCAAATTGGTATGACTAAGGAAATTATTTTTTGAGCTATGATACAGAATAAAAATTGCCAAGATATAGTAAGGTCTTGCTGAGTCTAATTGTGGTGGCTGCCAAAAAAACAATTACTAGGAAACGGAAATCAAAGTCTAAACCAACTTTACTAGAAGTAGTAAATATAGTAACACAGATAAACTGACTGGAATGGGATCTTTAGAAAAGGGGTAGGAGCAAATTACAAAGTAAAAAATGGAAATTGTGGGAATAATATATGCAGATGAAGAATGAGGTTTAAAGAAGGCAGGATTTGAATGAACTATGTAATGTTTGACTAACAGGGGCTGGATAGATTATAACTGATGTATAATGTTTGCAACTAAAATTATGTCAATATGATTTGTTTTTATTTATATAAAAGTATAATTGCCTATATCATAAGTGATCATTTAATAAAGATGTTTTTGTATAATATTAAAAACAGAAAAGAAAAGCTTCAACCTGTAAACTTTTATTCAATAACCAAAATATCACTTTGTCTAGAGCATCAAACTTATTCCATTTTTTTGTTAAACTGTACCTCCTCTCATTCCCCAATCATATTGCCCACAAATGATAGCTTACAATCAAGTATATCCATAGGTATGTCAGCATAGCAGACATATAAGCTAATACCAAAGAGATATCTATGCTAGAATATCAACAATTCATGCTATATTAGTTTAAAAAATGCAATTCTATTACATTATAGAGGAGCATGTTTCATAGTTTCTTCACTACTGCAGTCTATATCTTATTATCTGGTTTAAATTGCTTATTCCCTATGACCAGCAATGTACCTTATGAAATCCTCCACAGAAATCCCACCATTCATATACCTGATTAAATCATAAATGTGCTTTATATGCCATTGCCCTAATACTGTTGTCAACAGTATATCATGCATCTATAAAACAGTGGCATATCATAATTTCTTTGTACCAAATGGACATATCTACTATAACATGAGGTATATTGATTTTCCAATTTCTAATCATTTTCCCATGTTCATTACAATAATAACAATAGTTGATGTTAGCACATAGCTTCTTTTTATATAATGCCACAGCTTCCACAAAATATTTACATTTTTGATTTAACAACATACCCAAACAGGAATCTTAAGGAAACATAGATAATCTTCAACACAAAAAAGAGATATAAAGAGTCAAAAGAGAAATAACATAGATGGCCAATTTTAACCCCACCTTTTTACAAACATTATATATTATCAGTCTTAAATTGGGATTCAGACTTGATGAGCAAAAGAACAAAAAGAGCAGACTTAGATATATCTTTGTCCAAATTTGAATCTTAATGTAAACCATAAATAGATATGGAAAGTATTAAGATTCTGTGGGATTAGTGAAAACATATAAAGTTATTGAAGTGAGTATCCAGATTATAAACCTCTGTTCAGTAAATGAATATATTTAAAATGACAATAATTAATATCAACTTATTAAATGATACCTAAAAAAGTCTGCCATTACTGTTTTTGCTTAACCAAGTGCATCATTCTATTTTGCCATCATTCTCCAGACTGAAAACAAATGCCTAAAATATTTTCTTAATTTTCTTGGAAAAGAAATTCAATTTATCTTACCTTTATCACCAAAACCTTATATTCGTTGAAATGTAAAGTCACACAATGTAATACAACCTGACAAACTACAATATCATTCTGCATCCCTATCTTGTTTTTGTAGTCAGAAGACAATTATCTGCATATGTGTAAATAAGAGAGATTACCTACCCTCCCATACAATTTTCAGCATCCTTCCCATAATTTCTGTTTGATGTGCACAACAACCCCATTCATAAAAAGGCAAATGAGATTCTGCTCAAAGTGCGGCTCTAAACCATACTGCATCGTAACACTGATCATCAAAAATTGCAGTTTAATAAAGGCATTAACCTGAGTTATGGTAACTGCTTTTTCAGAAATTACAGATCTTTTCACCAAACCTCTACTTACTTATTATCTCCTAGACATTGTCATGACTAATGGTGTCAAAGGTTGCCTAATATCACAACTGTATATCTTGGTATCTGTTGAAAGCCAATCAACTAATCATACTAAAAGCTTCACAAAGAAAATTCATTCAGACTTTGCATTTGACAACAGGAACAACAAAAGCATTAGATAAAGAAAAAAAAAGAGTTTGAATAACAGAACTTGATGGCCGAGAGTATAAAAACAGTTTTACTCCATGCTGGTCAAATAACATCAAAAGTTTGAACATTCTAGTTTGGATGGCAGAACTGACAAAATCAGCTAGGTCAAATGTCAGCACAGAATTTTTTGGTTTGGTTAATGGTATATGACATTTGTTCATTCTAAGTGATGAGTATTCAAGGTTTCCAGAGGTAGAACGTGTTTAGTTAATGTCATCAAACAAAGTTGTCCCAGTTCTTGAGAAGTTGTTCTCAGTTGTTAGAATACTAAAACCACTAGATTAGATAATGTTCTACCATGTAAGAATTTCCAATTTGAACAGCTTTGCACTAATTTAGGAATAGATCACAAGCAAACAAAACCACTACTGCCTAACGCAAACAGGACAATGGAATAGTTTATGGCCAAGTCTGGGTAAAGCTTTGAGAATTGCAGTCTGTAAGCTATGCCATGGAAGCAAAAAGTTTTAACAAAGCTAAACAGATATGGATATGCTGTGCATCCTAAAATCTAAGTGGTAAGTCTATATATCAGAACAAACTTCTACCCATGGTGCCAACCAAGTCAATTCCAAATGAAACTGTTTATAACTAGAAGCTGATAAATGAAAAGAAAAAAATAAATGTCTACTATAAATAGACAGACAAAAGAAAATAATCATTGAAATTGGACAGGTAGTAGTGTTAAAATAGGTTAGTCAAGAGAAATCATTTTCTTACTATTGCCCAGAGCATCATGTACTTAAAGTAATAAAGATCTTATGACTAACATCTCATAAAATTAAAAAAAAATGTGATGAGATATTGTTCATTTTTAAAACATTTTAGTTGAGAAAAAAAATATATATGACTTACACTCATCAATAATTATATATATATATATATATATATATATATATATATATATATATATCAACCAGACATTATAACTGATAAAACATCCACAGTATAAAATGTTGCTACACTAAGAAAAGTGTTGGAGGGAATGTGTATTTAAAGTATTGCATATACTGTATTACCTGATGTCATGACTGAATAATGGAATGTCTACTTATCATTATAATGGTCATCTTAGCATATAAAAGTCAATCTTGCAAGTTGCATTTTATGAAACCAGTTTTAATTTTATCTTTTCTGGTTTCAGTAAATGTCTTATTATAGTATCCTATGGTATGACAACAATAACACGATTTCTAAAGAAAATGTGGCTGCAGTGATATGGGCATCATTGGAAATGTTTAACGTTATGATGCAGCAATGTTTCTTTTGATCAAAAGTAATGCGATATTACAGAGAAAAGTCAAAATTAATAAAGCAAGATGTCCAATTTTTATTTGTTGTTGAATTAATTGATTCTAGGGAATGCTATCAGTAAATGCCAGTTTTCTGGCAAGCTGGAGTTCCAAATGGCAGGATCTATATTACATGATCGAAGCTTTAGTTAGTCGAATCGCGAAATGTCAAAGCCCCAAAAATGCGAACAGCAGTTTCCACATAGGGAAACAATTTGTTTGGACATTATGCAGATTTTGCCCTTTCTACAATGTGGAGCAATCTCAGAATTGGGATATTTAGTTAGGGTGGGTGTGGGGGCCACAGCCCCCCACATCGGGGGGGGGGTGAGGGGATGAAGTTGATTTGTGTTTAATTTGTTTTCTTTTTTTTTTTTTTAGCTGGGACAAAGGCATGGTTTCCCTGTGTGGAAACTGCCGTTTGTGGTTTTGGGACTTCGACATTTAGTGATCGAGCTTTAGTTATTCAATTAACTAAATCTTTGATCATGTAATATAGACCACAAATGGCATTGCAGTGAGAAGATAGCTACGTGACAAGCAATTTGAGTTAAATATTAGACTATAAGTCTTCCTATGATTAGCCCCCCCCCCCCTTGAACCCTTTGAATCATAGAAGTGAAAGAAAATATTAGGTCTTATTTGGGACTCAGATCCAAGGCTTCCAGTATTCTATGCTGGAGCCACTGCTGTTGTACTAGCAAGAGCAACTGGACAGACAGGGGGGAGTTTTTTTTTTTATTAAAGGAAAGGTTTGTACTCAATTATTTAACTCAGTCCATAGGTTTCTTTTCTCCCTGTAGTGTGGATCTAGTATGGTTTAGTTGTCAGGAGCAAGTCTGTCCTTTACAAAACTTTTATTTTCTTTCATTGTAGTCAAAGGAAAGGAAAACCTTCCTACCTTTTTTAAGCTTAACCTGTAACATACTTTAACAAAAGAATTTGTCACCACCTGCATGGCATACCACAGCCACATGTAGTTTTTTTTATCAGATACTATGCACAAACCCATCTCAGCAGGTCCTAGGGAGTGTATCGAGTTTTTTTTTTTTAATTGCTTCTTTGTTTTTGTAAGTTAAGTCATTACAATCCTATTGTTTACCTTCAGGAAGCTTTTAGCCTGATGATTGAGGTTTCACTAGCTTTGGGGGGAGGGGGGTTATGTCCACTGGACAAAATGCTAACAGCTTTCTGTCTGTCTGCTTCTATTATTTAGAGGACGTTGCTGGCAGAGAAATTGTATTGCTTCTCTTTGACATGCAGTGAGGTAGTGATTACAAAGTATACTGTATTTTTTACCTAAGTGTCTCATTCTTTCACTTTGCAAGCCAATTGAATTATGCAATTTTCTGTAATGTAGCTGCTTTGATTTACCGCCAACATTGAAGTGACACCTGCACCCCATGTGCAAAAATGGGAAGAGTGGTTGTAGGTAGATGGATGGAAACAGAGACGGTGGATATATTATATGATATGATCAGCAGGAGTGCTGTGCACTTCTTTAACGGCTAATCAAGGTGCTTTAGCATGCCTTTCCTTTCAGTCTGTTGCTCTGGTTCACCCCACTGCTAAGCCTGTTGCATTAGAAAGGAGTAGAATAATGAGAGAAGATGTCCTGACAGGCATACTATATGAAACATTACTGCTGACTAAGGAAATATAACCATACTTTGAAAATAAAAACCTCACAGAATAACAAACTGAAGAAGAGAATGCTGTCTGTATTTTGATATACAATAATAGAACGCTCCTGCACTCTAATGGAAAAAGAATATGACAACAGTTATAAAAGTAAAAAAAAAAACTTTTGAAAACAATTTAAATACATTTTTTTAATTCTACAACATTCAGAAGAATAAATATTTCCATTGCAAGCAATGGGAAATAGCATATTTACTTTCATTCCACTTCATTTACAGTAGCTGTTGTCACCTATACATGACCCAACAAGCTTTCTTCACAGCAGTGACAGCTCTGACAGGTCTATATCAAATGATCGAATGGACAAATCATCGAAACCTATATGGCTGAGACCATTTGATCAACAATTCAGTCCGTTGAAGTAAAAGTCAAAACCAAACAACACCTGCATAAAACAAAAACAATGCTTTTGCAGGGGGCAAGCCCCACTGCAGCCCGCACACCCCTGCTAATTATATATACCAGCTCTGAGATTGCACCACAGTGGGGAAAAGGGCAAATTTCCTGATCCCTACTGTAATGCGATCTCAGTCAGAACAGTTCATCAGACTGAATTGTTGATCGTATGGTCTGGATCATATGGATTTCAACAATTTGTCCATTCACTCTTTTGACATAGACCCATTCTGACACCTCAGGAAGGAGTTGGGGGGTTTATTATTAGTTGAAGAACTAAAGGCTATTGCTCTTATAAAAGCCTGTTGTTTAGATACTTTATTTGGATAGAGTTGTATAACTGCTGTAAATATCATACAACAGTTTTTGAGAGAAACATAAGTGAAGCTCAGTCAAGGAAAATTAGAAGTAGTCCTGTTACAAAAGGTGTAAAAGATAGCTGGATATCGCAGTGTTGCCATTATATATCAAGGGGTAACAAAATACAAACTCTTCCTCATGTCTAGCATGACTTGTACAAATGACTTGAAATGGAGTCTGGAAATGGGAAATCAAATCAGAGAAAGAAGACTATGTTAACACCTATGCAGTGTGGAATGTCGGACCTCAAGGCATATGTGCTTGTTGAAATTTTCTGAAAAATAAACTTAAAAAAGCATGAGACAAACAAATGCAAATAAGTTGTGAACAATAAAAGCTGTTAACATTGTACAAATTAGAATGTTGTCTCTAAGAAGTATTCTTTGCAGTGATAATAGTCAGCTCATAATACTGCTCAACTGTACAGATTTTCGCAGAATGTCCAGATTTTGGTGTGTTCCTCCTAAAATCTGTACTTTTCTGGTAAATAGCTGAGGATTGAAGTCATTAAATAATGACATACATTTGAGTGTAAGACTCCACACCCTTCAGAACATTCAGGCTAATGCAAAACGTATTATTCTATCAACTTTCTAAGTTTGTAGGAGCAATATTTAAAATCTGTCCCTATTTGTCCCCCCATCATTTTAGGCTTTGTCCAAATTTTTTGCTCTAAGAGGTTGAGAGTTATGCAGTCTTTTCTATAAATACTGTAATATATTAGAATGTACACAAACCCTAAATTATATTTTTTCTAAACTTTCACAAACGAATGTTAATATCTTGAAAGCTTCTCTACCTAGACATACACTGTTAGAACCAGACATAAGCTTTATATGACAGCAACAAATTCCTCTATAAGTGCATGTTCATTAAGATGTTTACAGAGATATTAAGACATGTTTAATTATATAGTTAGCAATACAAATAATATTGGATATCTTTTGATATTTGCAACTCACAGTGCAAATATCAAAGACAGATTTCTTCAGCAACATCTAAGGTTTCACCCAATGGCATCCAACAGTTTGTAAGTCACTAGGTTTTTGAAGTATTAAGTTCATATGGAAATATTGATTACTTTTACAATTACTAACAAAACAACTAGCAATATTTCTAATATAGCATGATATAAACCAACATTTTCATTATCATGTTTCACACAATCCACCTCAATAACATGTAGGTCTCTCAGTTATGAAAATATGAACATAAATATGAAAATATGAATAGTAAGTGGCAAACAAAGATTAATTTCTGCACTGAATGCCATCCTAGATTAACAATCTTAGTGACATTTTGTTAATTCCTTGCCATTTCCAATACTGCCTATTATTAGCTGGTAAGTCACTTAGTTAATGAAACCAGATCCCTAAGGAGGTATGTGTGTGTGAACTGGAAGTACACAAAAAAGGTGCTTATAGGCTTGAGTGAAGCAATAAGACAGGGTCTATGACACCCATTAAAAAATAAATCTTAGAATTTAATAAGAAGCACTTAGAATGATTCTGATCTGATGGGAAATGCCTAGTACAACAATTAAGTTCAAATTGCAAATACACACACACACACACACACACACACACACACACACACACACACACACACACACACACACACACATATAGAAGATATACAAAGAAAGCTTTCAACTTTAGACATTCTTAAATTCATTGAAGTAAACGAGGGTTGGTGTAATGGTTAAGTTGCTTACCACACAAGCAATAAGTACAGTGTTTGATTCTCACCAAGAGAAATTGACTAAGCTTAAAATGGTCCTCAGATGCATGTAAGCCTAGTAGTTACCTCTGAATCTATAAAAATATTAGCTTTTCAGACTTAAACTCAAGACCTCCGGTATTCAGTACTAGTGTCACTTCCAGTGGATTAACAAGAGTCTCTGGACAAATAGATGTTGAGTTTTCCCTTAAGGGCATTTTAACCTTCAGCTAGAAAAGACTGCGGCATGACAAAAGCTCAGAATGCCCTGAAACTGTGATATATATATATATATATATATATATATATATATATATATATATATATATATATATCATTAGCTATTGAGTATTTGTAGTACATGTTGTGATGTGATTATGCTCCAAAACTGGTAAAAAGACAGTCCCCTAAAGCACTTCTGTAGCATAAGACCTGGCCGTAACAGTACTTTCACAGGTGTATAACCATTCTGTAAATCAGGTCTCACCAAGGGGTGTGCCTTTGCTCCCAACTGTCTCTGAATATCTTGCCTTCTATTTTCATTCTGTCAGTCTGTAAATAACTTATTTAAATAAATAGCATTATATAAAAAATATATTCCTGACTTGACACAATTATATTTATGTGTTGTCTGTGCAGCAGCACTCACTAATCATTTTACTAGCTTTCAAAGTTAATAAAACACTTCACACTTTTTTCTGTAACTGGTAGCACATGGAGTAGGTAAAGCTCCATGTTCTACAAATAATTAGGATTGGGTCTCACTGATCCTAACCAATTATTAGATTTCTCAACATAAATGACAAGGTTCATGTTGTGAGCTTCCCTCGTGATGTCAATTTCTTGGAATCCATATCTCAAACATATAATAATGCAGTTAATATCAGAGCACCGATTGTAATCTTCTACATGTTCTCTATTTATAACTGACCACTGTCATTGCTGAAGAAGTGCATTATATTCTAGAACGGAATTCTGTTTCAGATAATGCTGATTACCGTACATTCTGATATAGGGATGAAGATGATGGAAGATGCTGTTCAGTAACTGACGACTTTGGTGTGGTATATTGAAGATTTACCCATGGTTGGTGTGGTTTAATCATGAGGGTGAAGCCCGATAGTAAAGCCAACCATGGGTAAATTTCCATATACCACAACCTTGTTGTCAGTAATTGCTATTATACAATGACATAATTTAACAAAAAAAATACTTACTTTTCTTTACTTTTCTTTAATAATGTCTTTGTATAACTGCATATTACTTTTCTTCCACGGCTGGTGGTGTATTCCTGCCTTGTTTTGATGTACTGCGCATGCGTATGGGATTTCTGCAGTACATCAGGGCTGTGAAGAGGTAGCAATGGAGAAAGGAAGATCTCCATTGCTTCTTCTTCTTTGTTATAATCAATAAAAATAAAAAAATAGACAAAACAGACAAAATAAAAGGATAATCAGGTAAGTTTTTTAAATTTTGTACAACATACCCGATTATCCTTTTATTTCTGTCTGTGCCATCTCCTGAGTGCAAAATGTCTTCCATTTTCGTTTTGTATTAAAAAAAGTAAAAAAAAAAAAATACGAGATATACTAACAGGAAAACGTCCGGGCGACTGCACCTTTTCCTGTTGGTATATTCTCGGATTTACAACGGGCATGCTGGTTGGGCTGGCCAATCAGCATGCTTGTTTTTGAATGCTAATGGCCAGTCATTGTATAATAAAGAGGAATCTCTCTCTCTCCTATTTACAGAGTTGTTCTCATTTTATGAAGTTCATTAATATTAAAATCCTGTCCTGGGAATCTGTCGAGTTAGTTTACCTTCTCTTACATTCACACCTGCTGTGCCTGCTAATTTGTTGTTACATTGTATTACACAAACCTTGCCAGCTGTGCCCACTCACATATATGCCTTGAACATACAGTTTAAGTGAATACATGTGACCATTGCACATGCACATATGTGTGTGCATGCGTCTAGCTCTAGCTATATTTATAGCTATAGCTATCTATCTATATATATATATATATATATATATATATATATATATATATATATATATATAAAGATATTGATATAAATATATTTACATATCTCAGTTGTGTTCCATATATTTTCCATGTTTCTCTATTGTCACATGCTGTTTTGATAGTGTTATTGTGATTTTATGACAGATGTTTGATAAAGGGATAAAGGGATCATTTCATATTTTGCGGCTTTCTCCCCCATGATAGTACCACCTATTTCATTTTATTGGCTTTTTGTTGTTGTTGTTATTATTATTACTATTGTTATTGTTATATATTTTTATTGGGCATTAAGTTTCATGTATAATTATTTTTTGGTTTCAGTCCTTTGCATATTTCTATATGCTGCTATTTCATTTCAATGTTCAGCCATCAGCATTGCTGCTGATTGAACACTTTAACAAGCTAACAGAATGCTTTATTAACAGTAATGAACATTTTATGTTATGTAATTGGCATTTTTCAACATTTTAATTGTTTACATCGTTAGTCATTCGATGGCATCTCATTTGCCTACTTGGTGCACGGCAGTGTAGAATAGATAATTATTTGTTGACATAAAATCTTGGAGAAAATCAGAACAGAATTAAATGATATACAGTAAAGAAAAGTGATGAATATTAAATAATAGTACACAATATTTGTTTGCATTACTGTCTGAATATTACAGTGGCAAACAAGAAATGATACTAGCTTTCTTCTAGTTACAGTATTGATTAGAAGTTGAAATGACTCATTAGAGTAAATACTCTTGTAGGTGCATTACTGGATTTATTTTGCGTAACCTGAAAATAAACTCTGAGTCTGACAAGCTTATAAGGTTGTGACAGCAATTACAGAATGGCTGTAATAAATAACAAGCTCTTCTCAAAATGTAAAGGTTGTTGACAAGTTGCCAAACAGTGCTGTGTTTAAAAAAAAAACTCATGGAAATGTCAAATATTTTTTAAGTTGTCATTATTTTAATCAACACTATTTTTATTATTTTCTGCCTGTTATTTTTCTGTTTTGTTTTCTCACTCTCTTGAAATAAAGTTGATCTAGCATTTAGTTTTACAATGTTTAGATTATCCCCTTATTATATATCTTTATCGAAAATAATTTCTTCGCTAGTCAGTGGCACAAAGTCATTGTTTTTTCATCATTTGGACATTTACCCACGATAAGTAGATGTTACAACGTAACTTCTAACCTGCAGGAGAGGATGCCAATACATGTGTCTCTATTGTTGTAGTCATGACATGTTCTTGAACAAAAATCTAGTGGCCTAGAAAATATCTGAACTATAGACTATGGCTGGTATATATAGCTCAGGATTGCATAACACCTAATGGTTATCCGCAAAGAGTAGATAACCGCTACATAGCGGTTATCCTTGAAGAATGCCGCTACACATCTATGCAAATAAACCTTGCTCAGGTTATTTGTACTAAGGAAATGTGAAGCATTTTGATAAACACTCCTTCTTATGGCAAATGCATAAAGTATCTGGAGATAAATATTAAGTTTACATGAAGGACTATGTGAAAGCCATAGGCTTATATGATTTCATATTTACTCAGATACTGTGGACAGACAAGGCTATGCACAGTCATGCCTGAAAGACTTAAGGCAAGTGATCAACTGTGCAGCTTTTATTAATAACACTTAAAAAAGGGGTTTAATATATTTTATATTTGGGTATCCTTATGTGGACACTCTGATGGTTGCTTTAAAAAAGGGAGACACAGCAGGAGTATATCAAAAGGGTTGTGCTTGAGGAGGTGGAAGAAGAGGGGTATTATGTTTTTGGTAGGGGGTAGACCCCCTATTTTTTTCAAATTTCTTTTTTATAAGAGGGTACTGTGGGTGGGAACTAGGTATGAGGGTGTAGAAGAGTGATTAAAGGAAGGAAGATGTGTCAATGAGTAGTGCCCAACCAGAGTCCCCACTCTACAAGGCCTCAAGCCTTTCTACTGCCAGGTGGTGTTGCAGTAGAAGGCCCTGATGCTGAGGGGCAGGAGTCTGTGATGGTGTGGTGGTTAGTGTCAACTTGACAGTGAGTCTTTCACCCACTGCAGAGATACCTTGATTCACTGAAGCCATCTGTCCATGGCCTGCTCCACCACATCATCCTCAACCAAGTCCCATGGCCCAGGTTAAGTGAGTCTTGCCAGGCTACCACATGACAGGGTGCCTCCAAGACCGGGGCCACAACCCCGACCCTATGAGGACATTCCTGCACTGTCAAAGAGTAAATGTACCAGAATCTAGGAGGTACATGACTTGGCTGCTCCTGAGGATTTTGGATTTGTAAAAAAAAAAATTAACAGAAATGGGACAGAAATAAAATAAAGAAGGACAAATGAATGCATCATTAAAATAAGAAAAAGAGACAAAAAGGGAAGAGTCAAATAGAAAATAAACACAATAAATTCTCACATAATGTTATACAGCATTCAATTTCTAACTTTAAAACAATTTTATTTTTTCAAATCTTTATTGAAATGAAACAGAATGTATAGAAAATTGCTTATGCATACATGAGAACAATGGCATTGGACATGCTCATGCATACTTGGGAAGAATGAAGGAGTTTTGAAGGAGTTTACATTCTGCATCTACTATACTAACATACATGATAATTACATATCATGTCATATTTGTGCCTGATATGAATTTGTTTGCAACATTGCACTGAAACCACCCATTATAAATACTAGTACTTATACATATGATAAAATCAGTTAAAGGCAGTAAACTCCATTTATAAATTGGCATTTATTTTACATTCAGTTGCAATAATGTACCGAAAGCAATGTAGGCCTCCAGTCAGCATCCATTATCAACACGTGCAATTATATACAATACTGAAATCAGTTAAAAACAGAATATTGTATTTATATATTAAAATGTTGCAATTCAACCTTAATTAAAAAAAAAAAACAATAGTGTTACAAATGGAGGCAGTACATATATTTTAGGACAATAATGTGTGCTTAGATAACTTTCTGGCTAATAACTGTAAACATATAAGGAGATAGTTTAAAAATGTATACAGAAGTAAAACAACTGGTCATTTCTCACTAAACTATGTGCTGGTCATTCACTTGACACTGCAACCTCCACTCTGATTAGAGTGTCGTATGTGACAGAATTAGCAGTCTTGTACATACAGTTAATATTGTGGAAGAAATGACTGGTTTAAGCAATTACTATAGTAATAACTATTTTCTGGCCTACACAAACAAATTATTTTCTTTACAAAACCTGCTTGCACGTACTTCAACTACTTATGAAGGTAATGCAATAATGTAAATGAAATTAAGTGGCAATGCAAATACATATTTTTTGGAAGGGTGAGTATAAATACACGCACACGCACACACACACACACACACACACATACACACACACACACACACACACACACACACACACACACACACACACACACACACATATATATATATATATATATATATATATATATATATAGGGTCTATGTTAAATGTTCGAACATCCAAAATGTCGAACATTACATGGTCAAGACCAAATGTTCGACATTTGGATGTTCGAACAAAAAAAAATAAGAAAACACAGAAAAAAACACTTTAACAGTGTAGCCCTAGCCCCCCCACACCCCCCTACTTAAATATATATATATATATATATATATATATATATATATATACTTAAATATACCAACTCCCAGACCACACTTCAGTGCAGAAAAGGGAAATTCTCACTATCTGCACCATACAGTGCCATTGAAAGTCTATCTTCAAGCACTCACAATTTCGAATGTTTGGTCTCGACCATGTAACATTCGAAATTTTGAGCATTCGAAGATTTGACAGGTACTCATATATATATATATATATATATATATATATATATATATATACATACATACTCTTGTGTAGGTTATTACCCCCGTGAAGGCACTGTTGGCTGGAGCAGTTGATTCCTGTCAGGGGTGATAGGTGCTCATCCCACCTCTGCCAGATGTCAATTTTTTACCATCACTACCCCTAAAGAATGTCTGTATCTAATCCAGGTATGAATCATAAGACAATAGACCATAATCTTGGTTTCCTTATTTGACCAGCTTGGAGCATGGCCTTGTGCCTTTACGGTGGCAGTCATAATTTGAAGTGTAAGTACCAGAATGAAGAAGGTATGAGCAGGGCTGTGTTTCACAAGTTCAAAACCACTCTCTCTGGGGTGTGACATCACTAACCAAACCCAGTTAACCAACAGGGGTATTAGATCAGGTACTCTTATTATTGGCAAGTTTGATTAAAGGAAAATATTCACATTTCATTAATATGGTGGATAAAGGTCATTAATGTAATCATCATTTTTTATTTTATTATATTGTTTTATATTACTTACAATTGCTACTGCTCCTGTGCATTGTTTTATCTACCTTTTTGAAGTATTACACATGAATGCCTTTTATACATGCCTCATGCAGTAAAGCAGCTGTATTAACTTTTTTGTTTGTTTGTTTGTTTGTTTGTTTGTTTGTTTGTTTGTTTGTTTGGAGGGTTATTGCACATATTCCTTTGTGTGTGAGTACCAATGCTTAGTAAATGATAACTGCTTTGAGGTGATAAGATGTGCCAGATGATGTTAGATGGGCAGGCATCATGCTTTATGGTTGTGCAAACACACATGCACAGGACTCCATCTTGCCTTTTCTGAACATAATCTGCTTTGAACATAACCGAGGCTATCCGCACTCATGCTGGGAATAGCTGAGGACTGCTGTAGACTCTACCAATTTCCCCAGCATATTCATATGAACCCAGGCCAGTTTCATCCATAGCTGACACCTAATTACATACATAACTGGCTGCACACATTCACAGATAACTGCAATTTACAGAGATAAATGTAAAAAAGCCTAATATGAACACAAAATGCATAAATGACCCTTAACTTACATGAAACATTTTAACACCACCATATTAATTCATATTACACAAGTTAAGTAGCCAATAACTTAGTACACGACAGAGTTTTTAAAGTAAGAAAAAAATAATAGAAATATTGCAAATTAATGTGAAACAGTTCAAAATGATGTAAGATTAGTAAGTTCACTTGAAGAAATTTTTTTGTTTTAAACATATCATGAGTATAGTACAATGACTTTAGTGAATAGTGTAAAGCTATCATTTGTAAATTAGAAATCATTACAGCAGCAGTGAAAATGATTAGTGATTCATGAAAAATAATTTACTTTGGTGTCATTTCGTGATTGTGCATACATGGCTGAAATGCAGCGATGTAAGTACTGACGTGGCAAGATGTTTTGTTGGCTTAACTGATGTGTCTTTATTGGTAGATTTATAATGAAAAATGACAGTATTATGAATACAACAAAGTGGGAGAGACTAGGGGAAGGATGAATATGTTAATAAGCTGATTGCCTTACTGTTGTGAATACACTTATGATTGTTAAAAGTTACTTTAACACAACTTTACTTGGTTGCATAGCTGGCCTTAGCCATAGGCCAACTACGTGGCTGCCTAGGGCACCGTTGTAGCAGGGTCACTTTTCCAGTATTTATTTCGTGTAGGGAGACCAGGATGGAGACACTGGGTGGTGTGGTGGGGGATGCCATGGAGCCCTTTTGCCTAGGGCACCAGTTGACTTAAGTCCGCTCCTATTGGTTGGACTAAGATTCTGCATTTTATGTAATTATGGGGCTTCAGTCACATACCTTTGTTTTTCTTTATCAGGATGGTGGCATTCTTTCACTGTTGTGTTATTTGACTGATGATTATATCAAAATTATTTGGTTTATGACTGTGGCATATTTTTTATGTACAGTAATGATGCAAAACAAGGGATCAAGGCAGAAAAGACAACTTCAGCTATGAGAAAAACTGAATCCTCTTGGCAGCCTTTAGGACATATGGCAAACATCTGTTTGATAAAGGGACCCATACAATTTGAGAGGGCAAAAGCCTGGAATCAAGTTGTAATGGACATTAATGTTGTCAGTAGAAGAAACCAATCATTAACACAGTACAAGAAGAGGGCAAATGAAGTGGTAGGGCATACTAGAGTCAAGGAGAGGCAGAATGCAATTACCCTACC
>NC_056744.1:1032170942-1032270942 GCF_019279795.1 Protopterus annectens
ATAGAAGACCACAACAGCAAAATCCCAAGTCATGTCATCACAAAAATAAGAAGAAAGGGGGAGATACTCTGAAATGAGGAACAGCAAGCACAGGAACACACAAAAGTCCAACATGAATGAAAGATAAGTGGGGGGGGGGGGTGAAAAGCATTTTTGTGGGATAGTTGCCCATGTTCCATTTTTTTTAAGAAGAGGTAGGTAGCAAGAACAAGTATAGTAAGTAAGGAGGATATTGGGAAGAAACCAGGGGCAGACAAACAAACATACAATACAAAAACTGACTGGGAGGGTAATGACCTAATAGAGTTGACAGTAGAGAGACAGTGTGACAGAGGCTGGGCAAATGTAAAAAGGGAGGAATGGACTACAAACAGCATATAGGGAGTGACACATTAGGAAGGGAAACACCATGACGGGGGTAAGGATGGGCACAGATGGCATGCCTGTCCAGCCCATAAGATAACCTATCTAAATGTCAGTTACCTCCATGGCTGACATTCTGGGCAGGTACAATCTCTGGAGGGGTAATAAACAGGGAGTGCCAACCATGTGACTCTATCAGCCACACAATGAGACACTGCAGGTTGACAATGGAAGTGTCCTGCTACCAGCTCATCTCAGTCATCACCACCGACTGCATGTGCTGCCTACTGACACAAGTGGACCCCTATAACCCCTCTTAGAAGAAAAGCTTTTGCCCTCCTCCTGAGAGGTGGCCATTAGGACTGCCAGCTAGCCCTCTCTGTCACATTCCACAGGGTGACCTTCTTACTCCAGTGAAGAGACTGACCTAGTAACTGCTGGCAACTCAACAAAAGGCAGAGTGACTAATGCAGAGCCAGGTTACTGCTGCCTCACCTCACCATGCATGACAGGTGGCCATGTAGAAAGATAAAAAAGAGACAAGCAAATCCAACTGATTGCTACATATATGCATGACAATGTATTCAAATAGTGCACTACAGAGAGCTACAAACTACACTTACTCCAATGCCTGGACATCTCTTTAGACAAATTGACTGAGGTTCTAGCTACTGTAAAACATAAAACAGATAGCAATCAATACTGAATGGCCCTGACAACACAAAGCAATAACATTAACAAGTGATAATCAAAATATACATCACCAAACCAAGTGCAGAATGCTTGTAACACAAAGTTGGCTTCCTCTCCCAAACATCTGGCTCCCACTGCTGCCCCTGTCATGTTTCTCCTTCTGACCTGTTTACATGATAATGAAGATGACGATGATGATGATGATAATGATGAATGTGCCTTGCCCACCCATCTGACTTGTATGGGTAAGGACTGGCTTTAGCCAAAAAATGTCTTAATTCCTAAAACTGAATATGCACTCCCACTTATTACTTTGCACTCAGTAAAGAACACACAAAAATATAGATATCCGAAAATAAAATACTTAGGTTTAACCTTCTGACAGGAGTGAACATATATATTCCATATTCATATTCCATATGAAAAGGTTACAAATTATTTACAGAGCCAGTCACATTCTGAGCACTTTAATTTTTCAAAATTCTCAAACAAGTTTACTGTCCAGCCCTGAAAACGTTACTCCAAATTAGAGCTCAAAGCTACTGACTCAAGAAAAGCCAAAAAAATGCAATCATATTGGTCAAAGCCAGAGTCAAACTAGTTATAGGAGAAAAAGTCATCTCCAGAATAGGATGCTGGAGGGACAGGTTCATCATGCTGGAGGGACAGGTTCATCTCCCAAAGACTGGTCATACTCTGGAATAAGCTTCCCATTCATGTCAAGCAGAGCACCTCACTGGCCCTCTTCAAGAGGAATCTTGACGAGTGGATGGGTAACAGAAAGTTCACTCCAGGGATCATTCCAGTTGCACTACTGGATATGGGCACTGTGAACTAGCATTGGGTGGCACAGTGCCTGGGCAATTTCTTTTGAGCTAGGCTTGTAAAGGCTCCAGGGCCATTAGCCTAGTACATACCTATGAGCCTATGAACCTATATGGAATCAGTTGTCAACAGAAGCAAAAAAAAAAAAAATGTCTAAACCCTTCAAACATTCAAAAAAATATTAGGCACCATTTACAATATGAGTTAATGCAGCTGCTTTAAAGCCGCTAACACTGTAGCTCATAGCCACAAAGATTGTACATACTGAACATGGCAAAGTGTATCTTCCATTATAATGTGCATTTGAATTACTTACATTGAAAATTAAATTGTATTACTAGAAATGTTCAGAACTGCTGTTTATAAATCTTTAGTTAGTGAATTGCTTGTCTGGGTATCATTGTTACCTCTGGTTTGAATGTATTACTATAAAGGCTTATCCTGTACACCATTTTATTTTCTGTACCAGTTTGTTCACTATAAACTGTTTTCTTTGTACAATTGTACCAGAGTTATGGCTGAAAAGAGCCAGTATACCAGCCCACCTATCCAGTTATTAAATTGTAAAGAAATAAACATGCGATGCATATAATGGTCAGTCAGTATACTGCATTACATAGCCTGTGTATGTTAATGCATTCATCTGTTGTATTATAAGTTCTATATATCATGACCCATAGTTGTGAACCAGACACTGTCATTTTACCAGTATGAATAGTACCAGCCTCTACCTCACACAGGGTACTGCTGCAGCCAATTGTCTGATAACTACCACCTCCTTTGGTGCTTCCACAGATCTGTCAGGCAATACTATGATATTGCCAAAATGTAACTGCTGTTATACCACAATATTGTGTAGAGTGGCACAAGTCTACTTCACTTGACCTAAAACTCATTTGACTGACTCCCATTTGACCGACACTCAATTGACCTAAATTTCAAATGACTGGCAACTCATTTGACTGACACCCATTTCACCGACATGCAAGACATATACTTATTGTGGGTTTTCCTTGACCTGTGACTTGCTTGTGATAAAAAGAATTGCTGTAAGTTACAGTGCTAACTGTTAGAATTTCGAGAGTCATGTAGAAAGTAGTGTTGTAGTGTTTCTAAATGTGGGTTTGTCTCTTTACATTTTTATGGGCAGTATCTAAAGTAATTTGGCGAATGATTTGTGCATTCCCAGCAGTAGTCGGTGCGTGTAGAGTACTGTAAGCAAGTTAAAGGTATATGCCCTTTTCTCCACTGTAGTGCGATCCTGGAGTTAGTATATATAATTGGGGGGGTGTGGAGGACGTAGCACCCCACCTAGTTTGGTTGTACATTGTCCAGTTTCTTTTAAGAGGGTAAGTAAGTAGTTTTTAAGTTCTGGAAAGAGTTAGTTATTGGTGTTCTAAGTGTGCTTGTCTATTGCTGATTTAGAATGTTGAAATTCAGCATTGTAAGCTGTCGATGAAATGGGAGTCAGTCAAATGAGTTGTCAGTCATTTATAATTTAGGTCAGTTAGGTGTCAGTCAAATGGGAGTCAGTCAAATGAGTTTTAGGTCAAGTGAAGTAGACCCAAAGTGGCACAGATCATAAATATTTTACTGCAGGTCTCCTGTGCACACTGCAGTATACCACCCAATATATCTAGGCAGAAAAAGTGTTATATGTTTGTGACAGTGTGGTTTCATAGATCATCTTTGCCATGGTCTGTGGGCTACAAAAGGGATTTTTCAACTATAGTCCTAAGGCATATCCTGCATTACCTGTAACACACAACACAATTATGAGTGACCTGCTGACTATATGCTTGTGGAAATCTAATCCAGGTCTCTGTGACTGATGTTGAATGCACCTACCAACTAAATAACTCTGTGAAAAGTCCCCACCCATGTGCCACATTTTAATTTATACTTTGTTCACTGAGTTAGTCCTGTTAGACAAGTAGCCTCTTTTGAAGAGACCTGGGGTGGTATTTATACTATTTGGGAAAATTTTGCCAATGCATCAGGGAACTTCCCCTATTTGGCATTGTTGAGAGTGGGGTCCATTTTGGAGGAGTGCTTCCTGTATCAATTCCAAGCATAGAGGTCACCCAGAGAAAAGGTTGGGGGGGGGCAGAAGGAGCGAGAAGGAGATGATGGACAAGTTAATAAAATAGAGGAGAAAGCAAATATTGAGGCCAGAGAATGTGTACAGGATTCTCAGGATTTTTTTTAAAGAAATCTGTTTGATGGAGATGAGTCAGCAAATGGTGGCTGTATAATTACAACCCTCCAGTTAGGAGGGTTGCAAGATGATTTACTTAAAACAATGGTGGTGCAGAGTGAGCCAGAAAAAGGAGATGTTTCCTGGAGGGACATTGTAGAGAAAATACAAAATGGGGATGCAGAGACAATCCTGAAGAATAGTAGTGAGGGGGAAAATCATATGCAGAGAAAGTAAAAGATGTCAAAAGTGGAGTTGCAGAAAAGGAGGAAGAAGAAAATTAAAAATGGAAGTACAAGGTAAGGACTCAAAGTATAGAAGACAAAGAAATGGACAGGTATGAAGTGTGGGGCAATTTATAGCCCCTTTCACTGTAGAAACACATGAGCTAAGAGCATTTATTCTTATTAACAAAGAGACATTTTGTGACATCATATCTGAGACTGTTTTTTTCAATAGAACATTTTCTTGGAGAATATGAAAAAAGAAAGACTGTAATCCATGGAATCTTTATGTGATAAAAACATTTAACAGGGAAATAAAAAAGAAAATCCATGTACAATTTCAGACAGAGGTAGAAACAGACTTCCAAAAAGGACATTTAAAAACTTCATGTACAGAAGTACTTGATATTGCAAAAAGTTATGACAAAGGGGTTTAGGGACTAGTGCTTGGGATTGTAATATTGTGTTAAAAATAGAAAGAGAAACAATTATATATATATATATATATATATATATATATATATATATATATATATATATATATATAAATATAAATATACCAAGCGTGATAAACCTGGAGGGGAATAGGGGTGTCATAAAATACCGGGGACAATCCAAAACAAGGTGTGTGTGTGTGTGTGTGTGTGTGTGTGTGTGTGTGTGTGTGTGTGTGTGTGTGTGTGTGTGTGTGTGTAAAAGAAGGACATTTGAATTCAGAGGTGCCGGAACCATAGAGCGAGGCGGTATGAGCGCCCTCCCACTTTTACAGCTAAAAAAAAAGACCTTTTGCACTCTGTGGTGCAACTTGCAAGTGTCATCTCCTTTAAGGAGAACCTTGCGTGCGTTGCATGCATGCATGCCAATGTGGATGTAAATACATTCCACACTCACACATGGAATTTAAGCTATCACGTTTCCATCAATAGAGAATGTAAATGTAAATGGCTCGTGTGGCCGTTCGGTTGAGGAAGAAGGTAAGTGTGTGTGTGTGTGTCTGTGTGTAATTTAATGATGTTTGTTTCTGTATGAGAGAGAAAGTGTGTGTGTATGTATATGTGTGTGTTTGTGTGTATTATGTGTGGGTACGTGCATCTGCGTATGAGAACTGTGAGAGCACTCAAATTATGACATCCTAAGACTAAACTCTCAGTCATAAAAGTATCCAGAATTAAAAATTATGATGCTTCAGTCTGAATACTTGGTAAAGTTGTGATGACTGTAAATTTGGCAGTAGAATGTCATTGATTCATAATGTTCTGAAGGGGAATATGCCCCCTGTATCCATTAAAGTGCATGGCTGTGCCATCCACACCCTCAGTACTTATTCTGTAGTCAGCTTCACATAACCTCCATGAATTTCTACAAGCTTGTGGGCTGTATCTATTTCAAAGGTTGTGGGGCCTCAGGAGGAGATAAAAATTAAATTTCAGGGAAATAAGGGGTTGTGTGTGGGCACCGCCCTCCAAAAAACTCAATTGTTTGTTATGTTGCCTGTATTTAGCTATGTCTGAACTGAAGATTATACTTTGCCATACAGGTATCATGAATACAGGCATTGGATCCCAAGACATTTGTCTTTGAGTGTCTGGACTTTGTGTTTCTTTAATACTTCTTATATAAATGGATACACCACACACACAGAGACACACACACATCCGTTCACACATTCACAGACACCTGCTTTACAAAGGCAAATTAAGGCAGCTTCTTCACTCAGACAGTCATTTCAAACATTAGAGAAACAAACTGGCAATTATTACAGAGAAATTAAACTACTGTATCAACTGTTAACGAGTGGCTTCATGTGAGCCATGGTTTGATTCCTTTAGTCCCCAGTTACCTACAGTGTGACTCTGAGCAAATTACTTAACCAGAAATTACTCACAGGCTGAGCCTGAAAAAGTTTCATTTGTTCATTGTTCTACCCCAGTTAATAAATACAAAATAAAATATTCCTAAAATAATAAGCGTGGCCACTTGAGAGGATAAATAAATAATAAGCCGAATAGTGTATAATTATATAAACTGTTTTCCTGAAAATGATGAGGCATTTATAGAAGTATACAGTTTGATTAATTCTGATATGTTTTCAGAAGAAATTTCACCTCCAAAAGATGACAGTTTTTAATGTTTTGAATTTTATTCGTATAGTTATGTGAGTGTGACATACACATAAAGTAGCATTTTTAAAGTGCAGACCAATTGCAGATTAAATTATTTTGTACAGTTTTAGCCAATATGTGGTTTAACAGGATATGCAACCGAGTGCACTTCAATAAAAAGGCTTATTGGTTCTGTTTAAATAAACATCTTTGCTTATAATTTAAGAGAAATATGTGTTATTTTAGGGGTACAGTAAGATATCATATATGCCACCGAGATGAAACAATCTTACTTCTCAGCAGCATTTGAAGTTATTTTAAGCTATGTTAGACCAGCAGCCTTTTTCATTAGTAACCTCTGTGAATGAAGAATTACTCAAGACTGTTTCTTTGAACGGGTAATGTAAGTCACCTCTCTCTCTCTCTCTCTCTCTCTCTCTCTCTCTCTCTCTCTCTCTCTCTCTCTGTGTCTCTCTGTCTCTCTCTCTCTCTCTCTCTCTCTCTCTCTCTCTCTCCAGCATTGTACCTCAGTGTCTTTTGTTTTATGATTTGTGAGGGATATTTATGTGTAGCTTTAACTACTTTTACAGTGCAGTAATTATTCCCCATTACACTGAGTCCATTTATTGATGTAACACCTAAGATTCAGTTCAATTAATTTCAAAATAGAAATGTCTTAATAACCTCATTAATACTGTACCACCCATTCATTATTTGCCTATTTTTCAAAAGTTTCTAATTTCACTTTTAATACCTTCAAACTGTTAATCGCTGGTGCTATTGTTGCTATTTTTGCATCCTGCATGTGTCATGGTTATTGCACAAAGAAAAATTTACATTTATTGTTTCAGCTTTAGTGGCAGAAAACTCATTCTATTCCTTGGAGAATAATTTAACATGACCAGGGCTCATATTTTATCCAAACAACACTACTGTTTGGAATTTCTCTGTCGAGATAGTCGTTCTATATTGCACAGCTTATTACCAAATTGATTGCGACTACATCTAGAGATGTTATTGTCCCCCCTTTACAAAGCCCCCATTCAATCAATCATTTTGTATAATGCTCACTTTGGCATGCATCTGTCCAAACACATGCAACAACTGGAATGCCCACAGAGATACCTTACTAAAAAGATACAAGTCCTAAACAATATGTCTTACACAGACCACCTCAAAGCCTTGTCGCTATACTCGGTATCCTATAGCGTGCTAAAAGGTGACCTGTGTCTGGCATACAAAGCATCCTCCGACCCAATACTGATGGATCTACTGAACATCAGCAAGTCAAATGGCATCAGAAATACTCAGTCCAGGTATCTAAACAGAATGCACCCTATGACTGCCCGTCATGCCAGTAATGGATAGAGGTCGTTCCTAAATTCTACATCCCTTACATATGTCCACTCCAGTTATCTATGGTATGATCAGTTATTCTCACTAGGACTAATATACAATTATCAGCCATGCGATGGGAAAGACCAATCAGGAAATCTTAATTCAAGCACCAAAAAGGAAATTGGCTAAGCTTAAAGGTGACCCTATGCTGAGGGAGTAAATATTTTTTAAAAATGGTCCTTTCTAGGTCACTAAGTGCTCTTCTCACCCTCCACCTCCCAGTCTTCAACAGGTTCCGGCACCTCTGCATTTGATAAATAACTGTGACAAACAAACTGTGATAAATAAATAAAAATAAACAAAAGATGTTATATCTAAATGGGGCATGATGCAAAAAATGTGAACTTAAAATGTTATAAATGTAACAAAATCGGGCATTTATGGGTGGTTGCAAAAATGAAAATAAGAGTAAAGAAAAAAGGAAAATAACGAGAAGAAAATGAACAGGAAGAAGCAATTTTAGAAGCAGAAAAAACAGCAGAGAAACTAGATGAGAAAAAATACTAAACGGGACATAGAAGGAGGTTCTGAAATATGTGACAAAGAAGACATAAACTGGGAGGTACTGAAAGGTAAAAAAGAAGAATTCTACTGGTAAAAGGGTAAAAGGTAGAAAAAGGAAATTTAAAGGGATAAGTGCAAAAGAAAAAAGAAAGGAAATGGGTGAAAAATAATATATGCACCCGATGACTGGGGGTTGGTATAACGGTTAAGGTGTTTGACTCAGACACAAGGTACAGTGTTTGATTCTCACCTTTGGGAGGGAAATTGGCTAGGCTTAGAATGGCCTATGATTTTCTATGTGGTGTCCTCAGATAATGCTCAGGTCTGTGGACTGCATTTTGCATACCATCAAGGGTTTGAATTAAGAAGTATGTGAAACATTATTTATTTATTTTTTTTTTATATTAAAATTGTTATGTGTTGGTTACATATGTTATTAACACATTATCCTGCTTAAGTCTTATTTATGGTTCTGTTGTCCTACCTCAGTTTGTTCCCTGTTGGAAAAACTTTACTGTACAAAGCATGACAGAATCATTCTGATGACAATCCTAAGAGTATTCACACCACAAAGATATCCAGAAATGTCCCCTGAACAAAAATGTTTTTATGTCTTTCTCACTGTCTCCCCCCTCTTTTGTCCCCCATCTGTCTCATCAATTTTTGTTCTCAGTATTTGTGTAATGCTTGGCATCAAGTAGCAACTGTGTCTGATGGCGAATGACAGGTTATGTCTTATGGCAAAAACTGGTGAGTTTTTGCCTTCGTCTGCATTTGTCTACTGCCCCTTGTGATGCTGTGCTTATCCTTGCTGTACTATGGAAAGAAAGACTGATAGCACTATGAGCAGACAGTTATTATCAATCTCCCTTAATAGTGTTCTCATAGTCCCTTCAAATATGTGTGTATTACCACCTGACTTTTGCCTTGCTTTGTGGTGTGATCAGCCAATGATCACTAATACTGCTGATACACACTGACATGTTTAAATCCAGCATCAGGTCTAAAATTATTCACGTTATCATTTCTTATTAAATTTTGCCCAATTATTTTATGGATGCATCTGTTATTCAACCAGCAGAAACATACTTGATCCCTTAAGAGGTTCATAATCATCCCAGACTTTCTCATAACTTTCCCAGCAATAAGTGCAAGACATTTGTTCATGTCAAAGATGTATAGGGTAACAATAATACAACACTAGACACATTTTAAAAGTTTTGCTGCTATACACATAGAAGGTAGTAGGATTAATACTTTAGCATTGTCATGCATTTTATGAAGTATTTGAAGTGTCACACATAGATATATGTTATCACGTGGTGACTGTAGTACTTGATGATGTAATATAAACAAATACAATTGCATTAGAAACAGTGCTACATGCATTAGTTACGTGGACAATCACCAGATATGAGGACAGACTAAGTATGCACTTGTATTATCTATATAATCAACAGTTTCTGCAATGATTATAACATGCTTAAATGATGACACAGAAAACATTAACATGACATATATATGTTCTGAAATGGATCAGAATCAGAAGTGTCAATATCTCTGTACTATTTGCATGAAGCTTGGCATGAAGTACCTTAGACCACTGTTAATTCCCATACTAAGTTCAAAGCCTCTAAAAGTAAAAACACATGCTATATTACTTTGCCATCAGTCATCAGATTATCCTTTTAGTGTTGTGCTTCAAGAAGCGATTTTGACAAAATAAAAAAAAAATGAGTGGATTATATTACTTGTGCATGTTGTAATGGCTTGTTGTACAGAGATATGATAAGCTCGCTGTTATTCTGCCTAAATGCCTCATTATGTAAATTATGTTTGCTTGCCAATATATTATATTTGGAAATACAATGATGAGAAACCTTTGGACACATACTTGCTGAGTGTTACTAATAAGTGTACATTCCTCTGTTTGACCTGCATTTTTGGCTTTTACACTGCACATTGTTCAAGCATTAGGAAATATTTACAATGACAGTTGAGAAAATGAAGATTTGCACACAATAATCCTCAGCTGAACAGTCTGCAATCTTCGGTTGTTACACCACTAGTTCACATTCCTTTTCACCCAAATATGTGATGAACACAATCTGCCCTGCAACACACTGATATGGTTATCCTTACAAATGTGCAGTATGTTACACTAAAAGTCAGACTTTTCCTGTGGCATGTGGATTGCTGCAATATACTCTAGATAGGTAGATGATTGAAATCCAGCAGTGACTAGCTAATATGAGTGTGTGTGTGTGTGTGTGTGTGTGTGTGTGTGTGTGTGTGTGTGTGTGTGTGTGTGTGTGTGTGTGTGTGTCTGTGTGTGTGTGTGTGTGTGTGTGTGTGTGTGTGTGTGTGTGTGTGTGTGTGTGTGTGTGTGTGTGTGTGTGTGTGTGTATTTCTAGTGTGAGAAAGGACTAGGACTGGCTTCACTCACAAATCACAAGTGTACATTTCCACTCAGGAGACACATTGACAATTGGAGAGGCTCCCCCATCAATTTATTTCCCTTTTAACATAAGCAATTGTTCTGAAATACACTGATGATTTTATCATTTCAAATGTGCACTATCTTACTGTTGAAATTAGACTTATCCTGTTGCGCTTTTGCATTGATATTATGTACTCTAGATTGTGTAACTAGATTGGTAGGTGGTTCAAATCCAGCAGTGGGTAACATGACTGTATGTTCATCTTTAGGCTGGATAGGACTAGTTTCATCCACAGATCACATGGTACACGTCCCCTTACAAGAAACATTTAGACTGAAAGACACTCTCCAATCAATCTCTTCCCCTTTTAACACAATCAATTGTTCTGAAACACACTGATGATTTCATCCTTTCAAATGCACACTGTCTCACTTTAGCCAATTAATACTATGTCCTTTAGATTGTATAACCAGATACGTAGGTGGTCTGAATCCAGCAATGACTGAGTAGTATAACACAGTCTTTGTGTGTGTGTGTGTGTGTGTGTGTGTGTGTGTGTGTGTGTGTGTGTGTGTGTGTGTGTATGTGTGTGTGTGTGTGCGTGTGCATGTGTATGTGTGTACACGTGGGTGCGAGTGCGCATATGTGTGATTATGTGTGTGTGTTTCCCTAGTGCTAGGTAGGACTGCCTTTACCCACACATCAGATGTGTACCTTTAGAGTGGGAGACAACTGTCCCACCACTTTCTATTCCTTTTAGCACACACACCTCCTTTGCCAATGCATGATATCATCCTTTCAAATGTGCTCTGCCTCATATTTTCAGACTTCTCCTGTGGTGCTTGCAGTTAATCCTATGTACTCTAGACTGTATAACTAGATAGGATAAGTAATTTAAATCCAGCAATGAGTTACTACTGTACATGTGTTTGCATTTCTAGTGTTGGGTAAGAATGGTTTTACCAACATAGGTTCATAGGTTCATAGGATGATACTAGGCTATTGGCCGTGAGGCCCTTATAAGCCTAGCCAAGAATTTCACCCATGTTCCCACAAAGTTAGCACTTGTTTCCCCTGTCCAGCAGGGACATAGGTGGGATCCCAGGGTATAATTTCTGTTTCCCATCCAGTCATCCAGATTCCTGTTAAAGAGGGCTAGAGAGCTAGTCTGCTTAACATGGAGAGGGAGTCTATTCCACAGAAAGGGGAGTCACTGGGATACAAATCTATCCCACCAAGTCCTATTAATGTCACAGCCCAGGTTGATGCTTTGTGTGTGGGTTCCCCTAGTGGATTTTGACTTATGGATATGCAGCAACTCCATCAAGGCTGTGTCTGAGATGGCCTTGTATGCCAGAGACAGCTCACCTCTGAGCAGTCTGTATGAGACTGAGTAGAGGTACAGGGCTTTTAGCCTATCTGTAATGGATTGTTTGAGACCCTGGATTTTCCCAGTCAGGAACATCTGTGGTCTCTCCAGCTGCTGCATGTGCTTGGCAAGGAACATGCTGAAGGGGGAATTGCACTCAAGAACTGGTCTGATAAGGGAGGAGTACAGGGATTTTATGACCTCCTTGTTCCTGGATGAAATCCCCTTACTTATCAGGTGGGCCATGTAAAAAGCCTTCTGCACAACGTAGGCAAAGTGGTGGTCAAAAGTCAGGTTGCTATCAACCTGGGTTCCCACAACTGCTTAAATGCTTAGCACATTGTTATTAGTGGGGACACCATTTTCCCCAAAGGGGATAATGATGCATTTATTGGCATTTAGTTTGAGGCCATGCTCTTGGCACCAGTCATTAGTTTGGGTAAGGCCCTCTTGGAGGATGTTCACATCACTAGGGGAATTTAAGACAGCACCCAGCTTGCAGTCATCTGCAAACCTGGTCAACCACAGACCACTGGTTTTGGCTTGCACCTCAGAAATGTATATCCCAAACAGTAAAGGCTTCAAGACCGATCCTTGGGGTACACCGTTCATTATGGGTCTACTACTAGAGGTGGCTTCCCCTATTTTGACTGAGTGGGTTCTATCAGTGAGCCAGTTAGCTACCCATCTGATAACATATGGGTTGATGCCTAGCTGGGACAGTTAATTTATTATGCCACAGTGGGGAATAGTGTTGAAGGCTTTGGCTAGGTCAAGGTAGGTTTTGAGCACCATCTTCCCCTCATCCATAGCTTTGGTGACTGTTTCAAAGAAGATGACCAAGTTTATTAGGCATGATCTCCTTTTGAGAAAACCAAACTGTGTGGGGTCAAGCATTTGGAGGTTACCAATGTCTTTGTTTATAAGGTCCATGATAATGTGTTCCTTGGCCTTGTAGATCAGGCTAGTTAGCCTGATGGGCCTATAATTACCTGGGTCAGTGGACACTCCATCTCTGTGTAGAGGAATGACAGTGGCTGTCCTCCATTCAGCTAGGATGAAGCCAGTGCTCAGGCTTTGGTTGAATAGTGTGCCTAATGGAGCTGAGAGCTCATGCCTGATATAGCATGCAGCCAGGGATGTTGTTGGGTCCCATGGAGACTGTACTTTTTGCCTTTGAGAGGGCATTAAAGACCTGCTCCCTGGTGATGAGGGGAGGAGGGCAAGTGCTGGGGATGTCCTGGTTTACTGATGGGGGGACAGGGGGGTTAAGTTTTCACTTAACCTGTCTGCTAGTTTACCTTTACAGTGGGAAACATCTCTCCCTCCACTTTCAGTTACTTTTAGCAAACACATCTCCTTTGCCAATACACAATGATGTCATCCTTTCAAATGTGCTCTATCACACACTTATATTCAGACATCTCATGTCACACTTGCAATTAATGTAATGCTCTCCAGGTTATGATCTTAGGTAGGTCAGTGGTTCAAATCCAGACATTAGACCACAGGCGTAGTTGTATCAGAATCTGTGTGTGTGAATCTACATGTAAGTAGGAATGCTGTCACCCACTCATGTGATGTGTAGATGTATAATCAGAGAGGTCTTTTCCACCACTTTTTGTCTATTTTTGCCCAGAAAAATGGCCCAGTGGTCATTTGTTGAAATGTGCTTTATCTCACCCTTGTCATACGACTTCTCCTGTGGCATCAGAAAAAGATACAATATTGTCTAGCTTGTGTACTTCATTAGACATGAGTTTGAATCAGGCATTATCTAAACATAGTGCATGTGTGAGCTTCTAGAATCATAGGGATAACTGGATTATCCAACACATATGGTTGTGTGCATCCACCATCATGCAAGATATTGACATGGAGAGACAACTCACACTGCTTTTTCAATCAATTTTAAGCCACTCACATGTGACTTTAAATATGTTCTGCCTCACATTTGTGGTACGATTTCTCCTATGCCACATGCAGTTCATACACAGTTGTCTAGATTGTGGACTTACATAAGCAGCTGTTCAAATCTACCAAACAACAATATAATGTGAGTGTAGTGACATGAAACAATGACACATCCAACATTTCAGCTAAATCTTTCTATCTCTTTTAGATCTGACAAAGACCTTTCAACAAACTGATGATTTCATACCATTCAAATAGGTGTTCTATGATCATTGTGCTGAGAGTTATCCTGTGTTGCATACAGTTAATATTGACTTCTACAGCATGTGCAGTCAGATAGACACTTGTTAAATCTAAGAATGTGCATGTACAAAACAATATTGACAGTCAAGAGTGGCTTGCCCTACAAGAAGTAATATGGCTAAGTTATGCTTGCGTGAACAGTAACATGGCTAAATCCTTTTGATCCCTCAAAATATTTTTATTGGATATATGGCCATCAAAAGCCTTTCTTAGTGTATGCCTTGAAATGTGTCCTTTCTAACACCTGTACCTTAATGTCTTCTGTGGCAGACACATTTACTACACAGCTCTTTAAAGTGTGGAGCATGATAGGCTGGGGGTTGAGTCTGGTAAGATATTTATTTATTTATTTATTTGTTTTTATTTAACATTTTGTTTATCGAGAAATACCAACATGGAACAAAGCCAATTTTCAGCAAAGGCCTGGGGAGAAATGCTGCAGACTCATGTCTTTGTGACATGGGAGAAAACCACAGTACCCAGAGGAAACCCACATGAATGCAGGGAGGACATGCAGACTCCACACAGAAGACACCCCAGTCAAGAATCAAACTGAAGAACCTCTTGCTGTGAGGCAACAATGCAACTGCTGCATCACTGCTTCGTCCATCGTATGAATATGGGGGTATAGCATATGTCTATCAGACAACTGTGATGGAAAGAAGTGGCTAAGACCAAACAATGGTGTTATGGCACAGTAACAAGGACACATTTTTTAGGTCTCAGGCTCAATGTTAGTGGAGCCATAACCATTCCAAAATGATACTAATTTAATCCCTTCAGTTGTGTTATTCATGACATAGCAGATATGCTTCTTTCTCTGGTGTCACTGGCTGATAGACCCCTTTCTGAGGTCTGACTACAGGCATGTGTTTGATTCTGGCAAGATGTAAATCTTGAGTATGTCAAACGATACTTAAAGGCATTATTTACACCCCCCAAAATAATACTTTTTATTCTATAACTTAATGGAAATATTTATATATCTCTTTTATTATTTTGTTCACAGTATGTGGCTTTAAAGGCAATAAAGGTTTATGCATCAGTTCTTGATGTTTGCCATGCTGTAAAGTACTTTTTTGTGGTTTTGTGATGGGTAGTTGATGTTACTGTAGTCATTGCTGTACTTACTTATGAGCAAGCCCAATGTAATGATGTATCAGTTGCATGACATTTAGCAAAAGGACCATTAAATAATCAATGTCATGAAATATTTGTTGTAATGTGTTCTTCTTTGTCAATAAATAATAGAATTTGCCTCTGGAAGGTTGACATTGCCAGTGTCCCCACAATGAAGTTATTGACCTACGTGTCAAGGATAACAACATTTGTTACAAACCAGTGTATACTTGCTGTATGTGAAATGTACATTTTCAGCAGTTCACATAATAATACAGGTTAATGTTTAACCTGGTTGCAATTTATTTTAGTTTCCTGTCATACAGGTATTAGTAATGTGTTCAACAAAGCTTACTTCAGGGCAAAATGTGATGAACAACTTGATCCTATACCTCAATGACATATGTAATTTGATAGACTTGTATTTTAACATGTATTGTGTGGCAGTTGCATAAGGAAGGATACATGTAATATGACTGATTGCACTCACACAACTGCATTTTAAACAGATAATTTTAAAATGCCATGTGATACATTTCCCCTGAAGATGTCATTATACAATACTGCTGGCATTTAGGTTGTTTTAGGCTAAGACGTCTATGGTTACCTGTCTATATGTTGTCGTTCTATCACACATAAACACATCATATGCATAGTGATATACTGATATTCATACCTACATACCCAGTTGTCAAGTGAGTCATTACACGTGAGTTTTGACTTGATTTATTGCGTGTTGGTATATGTTGCATGACCATGCTCCTCATTTTGCAACTATGTACATCTCACATTTCACAGCTGTTATAGTTAGACAGCTGTAAGTGTGGATATCAGCACACTGTTCTATTGATATGCTGGTCAAAGTGACAGTTATATATATGTGCCATGTCCTTCTGAAGTGCAGTACATACAATCACAGCATGTATGAACAGTCACACTTTCTATATTCACTATATGCAGGTCGCTGCTCCAAAGCTTGTTTCCTGAATGAATACTATTATTGGAATGATTCCACAGGAGTCTGTAATTCTCCTTATTTCCACATTGTCAGAGATGTGTACACTGCCATATGTTTCTTTCATACATACAAGGTGATGAAAGGGTTACAATTCTTTAACCTGTATATGGGTATGTATGTTCACACATCAGTCATGAGTATGTAATTTATATCCTTTGATTATTCCAACAGTATACAGAACAATGGTATTGCAGTTCCATACATCTGCACCATGGGTGTAGCTAGGCATACTCAGTGTACTCCAGTGAGTACATTTCTTTCTGAACCTGTCTCAGAAAATATATAGTGAAAACAGTCCATTATTTTTAGAACTGTCAGAACTACTGTATAATCCATATCCCTATATAAACAAGCTTCCTAACAGAAATTTACTCTTAAATACCCTTTTTATGGTTACAAGTGGCAACAACTGAAAATAAAATTCCCTTTCTAAAATGCAGCAGTTTGAGGGCTGAGTATTTTTTTTAATTATAGATGGGTGGGGGGGGGGGGCAACAGCATAAGTCTAGGTTCAAATAGGTTCACAGGTTCATAAGAGTACTAGGCTATTGAAGTGAGGGTCATTTTAAGCCTAGCCTAGTACACCCATTATATTTCAATAGGAAAAGTCATGACTGCCCATGTCCAAGAGGGATTCCCAGCAGGAATTTGCAGTTTCCCATCCATTCATTCAGGCTCCTTTTGAACAGAGTCATGAATCAGTAACCTATTCCAGAGAACTGGCAACCTCTGTGAAATGAATTTGTCTCTCCAGCATGCTCTATTTAAATTACAGGCCAGATTTAGGTCACTGGAGTGGGTAATTTTAGTCCCGTTTGATGTATGGATGTGCAGCAACTTCATCAGGTTGCGGTCAGAGATTGCTATCTAAGCCAGGCCTAAGTCTTCCCCAAGCAGCCTATATGCTACTGAGTACAGTAAAAAAGACTTCAGTCTGTCTGTATAAGGCATGTGCTGAAGACCCTGGATATTCTTAGTTAAAAATCTCTCCAGTTGCTGCAGGTGCCTGGTACTCTACATACCAAAGGGGGTGTTATACTCAGTTATGGACCTGATAAGGGATGAGTATAGGGAGGTTATAACCTCTTTTGCTCTTGAGGCTATGCCTTTGGTAATCAAATGTGCAATATAGAATGCCTTTCTTACTACAGTGGACACATGGTGGTCAAAGATTAGTTCTCAAGTCTACTTGTGTGCCCAAATCCCTCACTACAGCATTCGTACTTCAGGTGTTGTTATTTATTTGATAGTTAGCAGGGACATTGTTTTTTCTGAAGAGGATGATGATTCATTGTTTTGCATTTAGATAGAGTCCATGGCTTTGGCACCAGTTGTTTGTCTGTGTAAGCCCCTCTTGGAGAACACTGACATCATTTGGGGAGTCAACGATTGCAACAAGTTTGCAGTCATCAGCAAACTTGGTCAGCCATAGCTCCTTTGTTTTGGTCCGAACTTCCTAGAAGTAAATGCCAAACAAAAGGGGGACCAGTACTGACCCTTGTGGAACCCCACTGGTGACAGGTCTGCTGGCCGAGGTGGAGTCACCCACTTTTAATAGAAAGTGTACAGTTAGTAAGCCAATTTTTGACCCACCTAACAACAAAGGGGTTAACATTTAGGTGGGTGAGTTTGTCAATAATCCCTGAATCGGGAATTATGTCAAAGGCCTTCACCTAGTCCAGATATGCTGTATGCATAAATTTAACCTCATCTATGGCCCTGGTCACATTTTTGAAGAAGTCCACTAGGTATAACAGTCGTGATCAACCCTTTACAAATCTGAACTGGGTTGGATCAAGGGTTTGGAAGTCACCTAATCTCTATTTATGAGGTCCATGATGATACATTATATGGCCTTGCAGATAAGGCTGTTCAGGCTTATGGTTCTATAATTCCCTGGATCTGTTGCTAAGCCACTGTTGTGGAGTGGGATAATGATCATGGTTTTCCATTCAGCTGGGACAAATCCTGTATTCAGGCTGTGGTTAAATAGGGTGCCTAATGGGGTTGCTAATTCATGTTTTAGTTTGTTTAGAATGCAGCCTGGGATGCCATCAGGACCCAGAGAGGCTGTGTTGTTTGCCTTAGACAGAGCTTTAATGGCCTGTTCTTTAGATATATAGGGCAGGGGAGCTGTTCAAGGTATGGTTTGTGATATGTTTGGAAGGGGATAAAGGGGGAGAAAATTTTTCTAAACCTGTCCGCTAGTGGGTTAGCAATATCTGCAGGATCAGTGTGTGTGATATCATTTGTCACTAGTTCAGCACACAGCTGGTCCTACCTTTTAGGCAACAGATGTAGCTGAAGAAAGCCTTATGGTTATCCTTAGCTCTGTTTGCTAATTTTTTCTCAAAGTCACCCTTAGAGGATTTTATAAGTTGTCTTGTTTGTTTAGTTAAGCTTAAGAGGGTACTTTTCCAGTGCTGGAACCTCCCTGTGGTATTCTTAGACAACAGCTTCTTACACTTGTTGTATAGTTTATTTATGCGTGATGTTCACCAGGGTGGCTTTTTTTTCTTGAGACTCTTACTTTGGTCCTATCAGGCATAGTTGAGTCTATACATTTGTATAAGTGCTGGTACAGGGCATCAGAGTATACTTTAGTATAGTTACCAAGACCATCTGTGGGGACTGGGGCATGGAAATCATTTATGCCAACTCGTAGGAGGGTATAGTCAGCTTTGGTGAAGTTTTTTAATCTGACCTCATCTTTGATTGGGTTCTGGAGTTATTGCTACTTCAAAAGTGACTGACTTTTGGTCAGATTTTACTAATGAGGGTCTTACACTTATGGTAGCGCAATGGTCTCTCATTTTGGTGAGAACCAGGTCAAGTATATTTGATCCCCTTGTAGGATTTTGTACAATTTGTTCCAGGGCATTTGAATTAACAAAGTCAAGGAACTTTTGTGCAAGTAAGTTGGGGATTGTATATATTTCCCATTTGATGGTAGAAGAGTTAAAATCTCCCGTGACAAGAGTGTTAGGTTGTATTTTGATTGACTCAAGTAAATTCAGATAAGCCGCATGAGCATCTTGGCTCATGCAGGGGGATGTGTAACTAGCAATGAGTTGAAGAGGGGGTCATACCCACAGTAACTTGAACTTGGAGTAGCTCCATAGAGTTATCTTGTCTAACCAGTCTGGAGGAGTATTTATCTTTAATGTCGATAGATACTCCACCACCTTTGGTTCTCACACTTTCATTTTGCGGTCTGAAGGTGGAGAAGGCATTGTACCCTTGCAAGGCTGGGTTACTCTCTGTGGCCTTGAACCAGGTTTCTGTGACTGCACAAATGTCTACATCATCCAAGAAAAGGAATGCTTCCAGAGAGTGGAGCTTTTGGTTTAAACTTCTAGCATTCAGCAGCATAACCCTTATTTTATTTGTGCTGGATATTTTCATGTCAAAATGTTTGTTTTTGAGACTTTGCCTTAAAAAGGCACTATGGGGGAGGCAGTCAAAATCCCAGAGGTACCAGGTGCAGACCATCTCTGGGAAAGCAGCGAGGTCTATCAACCATGTCATCCCAGGCTGACAGAAACTGTACCCCCCTTAAAATGACACTAGAAACTACGCCGATTATTAAAGTCAATCATTTTTTGTTTATATTGTGACATCATTCTAGGTGAAGACAAAATGCTGCTTAAGGCTAGGGACATACCTGTCTGGGACACATCGTCCGAGAGCTCAATCATATCTCTCTTCATATAGTCCAGTGAGGTACATCTCAAGTCGTTCACATCAACATGAACTATAACTGAGTCATAACGGTACTTGTTGTTGAGTGACTTCAGTGCATGTGTAATCTGACAAATCCTGGCACCAGGAAGACAGCTGACCATGACTTTCTCCTTATCCAACCTGGTGATCAGGATGTCAGTGTGTCTCACTATAGAATTTGCAATAACAAGAAAATTAGGTTTGGGTGTGCTGTGCCTTAAGGACCTAGCTGATGAGACACTGGTGTTGTTATGTGTCTTGAGTGCTGTGGGTGCTGTGTCAGGTGTAGGTGTAGCAACATTGTGCTTATGAGGTCTCTGGTGTTTAGGTAAATTTTTGGAGAGTACCTCCACATATGATTGTCTCTGTGTTGAGTTCAAGCTTTGTGTATGAGTTGTGGTATGTGTGTTTTGTGTAAGAGTTGTGGTGTGTGAGCTGGCAACCTCTTTGGTGTTATTGTTTGGTGTGTGAGAGAGCAGGGAGTCCAGCTTCTTAGTGTAGATACATCTCTCTCTCTCTCACTCTGTACTAGAGTACTTTAGTATTAGATGTTTGTCTGTGTACATGAAGCAGTTGCTACACTGCCTCAGGAGACCCATATGAACCAGGTTGGCAGGAGAAACAAGGGTAGTCTGACTCTCCATAATGCTAGGTTTAGACCTGTTGCTGAGTAGACCATTCGTTGATCGCACAGTAGTTTTATAAGATCAGTGGAGCAGAGACAGGTCACCAAACTCACTTGAGCTGTGTTAAAAACAAGCACAAACTCATGCAAATGTGGGGCTTTTATAACAAACAAGAGGAAACAGCTGGAAACAAATTAACCAATGCTAAATCTCAAAACAGAGCCCTGTTACAGTAACCTTCAATTAGATCAGTCGAAAATGTACCTTCCTCCCATGGGGGCACAGGGGGACTTCTCCAACAAAAGATTTTATGATTTAGTGCTCAATCTGTACAACCAGAACTAGATTCAGCAGGTCTGAATCTAGCTTATGCTACTGCAACTAGAAGTGCAACCAAGACTCAGAACACAGTAAAAACAGTTGAAATTGCAATGGATATGGTTTAAATGCAGCAAATACAATTAAAACATAGTACAATTACAGAAAAATTTTAAATAAAGCACTTAGTGTTGAGCTTAAACCAGAAAACATATAGTTAAAATAACAGGCACAATAAGCATTCAACCAGCAATTCCCAGCTCAGAAGGGTGGTGACTACCCTCTCCTCCTATAATGGGGTAGATCATCAACCCTTCTTAATGTAAAATAACTGGCCTGAAGACCAAGTGCTTAAACCAGACCTAAGACTTTTTTTTGTATAGCACACTCAATAAGCCTTCAGCCAGCAATTCCCAACATAGAAGGATGTAAGCTACCTCTCCTGCAACAAGAGTGTAGACTGCAACCTTCCTTATGTAAGATGACTAATTTGAAGCCCAAGTGCTTAAATCAAAACTAAGAAGTTTAGAATAATAGTTACAATTGAAAAGGCTACTAACAAGCAGTAATAAATGCAACTGAACACTTTTAAGAGCAAGTTGCAAAAAGCAAAATAAAGTAATAAAGTATGAAAAAGTATAGATGCAGTAAAAGCAGCTGAATAAAGTCTTTTTTTTTAGTACATGGGAAGAGAGGAAACAGAAGATAATTCAAGTTTAAGAGGGTAAGGGATTGGCCTTCCTAAGTGATTAATAGTAGGGGCAGGCAAACTCAAAGCCACCAACAAAATCAAATAGAGAGAGAGAGCAGCAATAGTCAGGCAGAAGCAGGTCAAATAGGGACTCCAGATAAATGAAGATACCTCCAACAATTGCTAGTTAAAGAGGAATGCTGTTTCTCAGCTCTTCCCACTAATTAAGTTTATGTTATTCACTGTCTGCAAAGGAATTATTTTCTAACTTTTCTAACTGACCCTAGCCAATACCTTTTAAAACTCCAACAGAACCAAAATATTTATAATAAAACAAACAAAATATAAGAAAATAAAAGTAACCAAACCTTAAATGAAAAACTTCACTTAAAAGTCAAATGCAGAGAGAGACCAGCAATAGTCAGTCAGAAGCAGGTCAAATAGACACTCCAGTTAAATGAAGATACCTCCAACAATTTCTCATATAAAGAGAAATGCTGTTTCTCAGCTCCTCCCACTATTTAACTTGATGTCATTCACTGTCTGCAAAGGAATTATTTTCTAACATTTCTAACTATAGATTTACGGAGACACACCTGATGTGCAATATCTGTAGTATATGCAATATCCCCCTAATGAATCTGCTGTTATCTCATCTCTCTACTTTAACATCATTTACATTTGTCACATTCACTTATTTTGCTACATTACTGCAGTGGTCCTGTTCGATTCTCAGCTAGAGCGTCTTCTGTGTGGAGATATGCGTGAATGGGCGTACCTTCGTTGAAGGTTGTGCATCAGGGCTGGCAACTCGGCACGTACAAATCTACTGCCAATCATTAGTGGACCGGAGTTCCGCTGTGGCGACCCCTAACCGGGAAAAGCCGAAAGACACAACAACAACTTATTTTGCTACATTGTAGTTCTGCCCCATCACCTCCATTTCTCAACATATCCTTTTTATAATGTAGCTGTGTCCCTGAATAGACAGATTTTCTTCAGTATTTATCAATAATTATTATTAATGGGGTTTGTATGGTAGTCTATTTATATATAACTACACGTTCTTCATTAAACTCAACATGCCTCTTAATTATGTAGTTCAGTTTGCCCTTGCCTTGCCTTGTATTTTTTCATCAGTGAGTGCTGACTTACTGAGGTTAAGCTGTTAAGTGTGAACCTGGTGTTTATACTATGTGCTCAAGCCCATCTGTATCTCAATGTGGTCAATAGCAGGTGTTCTGGCCACAAGCAGGTGCTGCTTAATGTAAGAATGCTTAGTAGATTCCATATTCTATGAGCATTGGTGTTCATAACACTAACAAGAATGAACCGTGAGGCTTAGTGTGATGTGTATATGCTGGCTAATGTATCCATCAGACTGTGTTTTGGATTGCAAAAAGGATAAAGAAGTTTGGGAAAAGTTCAAAAATTAATACAGATAGGAAACATTTAAATGTATAAATATGAATATGATATTTTATGTGAAGTTTGATAAAGTAAGTAAATGTGATATTGGTAAATTAGATAAAGTACTGTTTGTGACGATATGGATGCTGTGGAAAAAAGATGTGCGAATTTGATATATAACAAGAACATAGAAGAAGATTATGCATTAGTTGAAATAAGAAGATGGTTGTAGAAAAATGGGCTGGGGACGGGGTAAATACAAAAGAAAAAAGAATTAAAGAAGCAGAATTGCTTAGTTAAGTACTTTTATACTCATAACTTGTAAATAATTTTAAGTTTGAATGTAAAAAATTAGAGTGTAAATAATTGATTTAAAGTTTTTTATATGGTATAAAACAAACTTAAATGTTAATAAAGCAATCTACTCTTTTCTTGTGAGTAGGCCAAAAAGCTGCAGTGGGAAGAGAGGGAAGATGGAGGAAGAAAGAGAGAGAGAACATTGGAGGATGCATAAAGTAAGGAGTTGGAAAACTCTAAAAAATTGAGATTTTGCAAACGTTGCTTCAATTGTGGATGTTACAAATACAGTGGAGGTGAATTTTCCAATGAGTAAATTCTTCAGGATGATGGTCTGGATAATGGAGTTTTATAGAACATGCTTAATGAAAAAGAGTTTTGGGGTGGGCTAGCTTTATTTTCAGGCAGGATACAGGAAACAGCAGCAAGTAACAATGAATGAGGCATGTTAGAAAAAAAAACTCAGATGAAACTGGTAAGTAACAAAACATTTGCATCAGCTGTTCCTGCTGCTGATTGGAGTGATACTATAATGCAATAAATTTTAAGCAGAGAAATTATAAGACCTGCAGTGAGAATTCAAAACAGAAATGGAGAGTTTATAAACAGCTATGTTGTTTGGTATTTTCTGGTGCTCCTACTTGGCTATTTTGTCATGTCAATGGATTATAAGGCCTCTGATTCTTTTAGGGTAAGAGTACTTCTGTAAAATAACATTTGTAACTTTTGCACTGGCAGAAAAGTGACTTTATTTGCAAAAAAGTCCATTTAGCAGCCATGGAACAGTAACATAACCACTGGAAGTACTGTTGGCTCAGCAAAACACTTGTGATACAGTTCAGGACTACAGATGTGACTGAGCTTGAAATACGCAAGAACTTTATCTGAAATTTAAAAAAAAAAGACTTTTAAAAGAAATTTGTGGAATGAGGTGCTGGAATTTTGTGTTAATTTGGATTAATATGATGGCAGAATGCAACATTTGTCCACCATTATTTTGTTAAATGGAAAGAAAGAGTGGTACATTTTTAAAGATGTTTATCATTTTATACAGGTTTGCTCTAAAAAAAAAATTTGCCAGTGTGGAGAAACTAACATACAATTAAATACTGCCAAATAATTACTATTAATATGGCAGTGGGACCACTTTTGGTTTGATTGTGAACTATTGCTTGCATCTCCCGTAAATGATGAATTGACTATTAGAATGGAGGAAAGTATTGTATACGAGACTGTTGAGTTTGATAAAGATGTCACACATGAGCTACACGATGAACATAATGAAGTGATGTATGAACATGAAATTGTAGCATGTAATAAGGAAAGGACAGATAATCTGTATAATGTGCAAACCCAAGATATGTATGAAATTTTAAGCAAAGATGAAAGTGAGGCGAAGCAGGAGATGCAGGTAGAATTGAGTAATACTAATGGAAACAATGTAAGGGAAATAAAGTTTTTGTTATAGTTTTTGTTACAGCAAAAGAAAGTTACTAAAGGGACATTGATAGTTTGAAATTAAGTTATTGCAATAAACGTCAACAGCATAAAGAGTGGAGTAAGATATGTAATGGTGCTGAAATTGTGTCAAGAGGAAATAGCTGACATAATGTTTAGAAAAAAATAGATTTTTAGATAAGGTACAAATGACCAAATGGAAAAAATGTGTAAAAAGAAAATTATGTGGAGTTTTAGAAAGGAGCTCTGTTCTGGTATAAGAATATTGTTTAAGAATCAACTGCTGAAGCTGTTAGATGTTGCAATAATTGTTACTGGAAGATGTGTACTTTGTCATAAATGGGGAGAAGGCACATAGAGTGATTGTCATATATACACTAACACTAAAGAGATGCAAGTATGTTTGAGGAAATAAAGAAATATGTATTAGATAAAAAGGATATAATAGTATTAGGGGACTTTAACTGCAATCTGAGAAAATGTGTAGGAGAAATGATAAAATATGGAAATTGTAGTGTATTCATATAGTAGAGGACCTCTGGAGACAGAAATAGATTGCTATTTTGTCAGAACATTGAAAAGAGGTACAGTAGGGAAGACAGGAGTGTATTTTTCTAACCATGACTATATGGGTTGAGGGAGGTGTTGATGAACATGGGTTAGTGAAGGCAAGGGTATAAAATCGAAGTCTTATCGAACAACCATTATTCTATGAGATTTTTATATAAAACAAGATCATTCTGGTGGATAATAAGCAAGGAAAAGTATAGAAAGCAGTGTATAAAGATGGAAAGGAATATTTAGAGGAAGATAAAGATAAGTATGTAAGTAACATGCTGGTTTGTGAAAAAGCTTTAGATGCACAGGAAAAAGAAATCTTAGGGAATAAGAGGTGCTTGTATAATGAACACTGGGGAAGAAAAATAAAAAACATATATGATAAAGAGACATAAATATTTCTTACAATGGATAAAGGAGGAAGTGATACCACTTTTTGGTAAGAAAACCAATGTATATTAAGGAAAATGACATCTATAATGGATAAGGTGAGTAAGGGACATTATGAGCAATAGGGTTGAATATGTAAAGGAATTGTGTTATGCAAACATAGTAGTGTAGATTATAATAGGTTCCTAAAAAGATTACAAAAGAAAATTGGAAAAGTAATACTGGAGGTGATAAATGAAATACTTTTTGGGGTGGAGGAAAGACGGGTAAGAGATCTGTTGATTATAATCAAAGAGGTAGTTGACTGTATTTTGAGAGAAGGAAATGAGTGTAAGGTAATTGTCTGTGATGTGAAAAAAAAACATTTAATATTAAAAAAGATGATATGTTGGAAGGTATTCAAGAGTATGGATTGAGAATGGTGGAAAACTTGTTGTTTTCAGTATATAAATAATACATGGAATAAATTAAAGGTTTATTGATGGATTGCTGAGGGGGTGTGTATTAAGAGGGAAGTGAAGTAGAGGTGCCCTATGAGTGGAGTATTATTTGCACTAGTTCTGAATGCAGTCATATTATAGTGCACCTTAGGTAAGGTGAGACTAGAGGTCGCAGTATGGAAAAATGAGGGCTGGGTGAGAATCCCAGTATTTATGGCATATGCTGATGATTTAGTTTTAACTGCTAAAAATAAAGTGTGATTTATGGAAATGATTTATATGGTTGAGAATGACTTACATAAAATATGAATGATGTTGAACAAAGATAAAAGTAAAAATTTTGGAGATGCTGTAAAAAGTAGAGCTATATTTCTCAAAGAATGAAATAATGGGGTTAACTCTGAGAGGACAGAGTTAGTAAAAAGACATTGTAAAGAAGGATGAGAAGAAATAAGGAGAGCAGCAAATATGTAGGGAGAATTCCAAATGACTTTTGAAACAGACGTAAAGTTGATATAGGCATACATATTGATGAAAACTGCGGTGCATTTCCCAGCTGTCTAGGAACATGAATCATTGGAAATTGTTTTGGATGTCATTTGAGGTTCAAGGTTGAACCCCATTAAAGGAAGGGGTCTGCATTGAAAATTATGATGCTGAGATAGGTTTAATGAGTCCTATTGTACATCTGTCTTCAATTTGTGTATAGTGGATACTGTGTAGGATGACAAAGAAAAATGAACATATAGCAAGAAAGATGGTTTGATTGAAATACTAAGAATTTTAGATGGCACAGAGCATAGGGAAAAAAGGATGCCATAAAATAAGTAGGTTGAAGAGTGCAGTGAAAAAATAAAAAGTTGGCAAATAGAAGTTGAGGGTGCAAATAAAACTGGTAAAATATTCAATCTCAGCCCCATGTGCAAAATGGGAAAAAGGGGATGTGGATGGATGGATGGATGGATGGATGGATGGATGGATGGATGGACTGAGAAAATTATGGAAATAATTTACTACATAATGTAAAGAAAGCAAAAAAAGTATAAGAATTAAAAGTGCAACAAAAGAAATACAGGTTAGATTTATAAGGGTTAATGAAATGGCAGATTTTCTATGAAGATTAATGTTGCAAAAATTAGTAGTACAGAGGATAATGCAATACAAACAGATAAGTGAATGATTATGTCAAATCTGCAAGGTGGAAAGTCGATTGAACATGCTTTCCTGGAATGTAATAAGGTTAAACAAGTAGAGGGAAGGTTTAGAGAAGAATATCAGTTTAAAATGTATGGCTATGATTTGGAGTTATAATGGAAAGAAAACAGATACAATGGAGAGGATGTTCATTTTGTTCATTAGTACTGCATGTATATATATATATATATATATATATATATATATATATATATATATATATATATACATATATATATATATATGAAGAATTACTGTCTAATAATATGTGGGTCTGTGAGATTATTATGAGAAGAATGAAAAATATGGTTGTTGAGTAAAGGGTGTGTAATTGTATTTAGAACGTTAAAATATGTTTAAAGACATATGCATGTGAACTTGCTTCTTGTTCTATTCTTGAAAGCTATTTTGTTGTATTTTGTGTTAATGTAAAGTAAAAATATGTGTACAGAAAATTGAATGATATATATAAGTAAACGACATTACTCTGTAAATGCCTCCCCATTTCCTAGCATAGAGGTGACTGACAGGAACAATGTTTATGTCAGTATAGAGAATGAACAGGAAATACAAAAAAAAAAAAAACACACAGCATAAACTAAAGAGCCAAAAAATGCCATAGCATATGTCAATTAGGACTATACACACAAGTTTAATTTCTAAGTTTAAGTGCTTTCATTCCTTTTAAACAGTAACTTCATCATTCATTTAAAAAGCCTTAAAGGTGCCAAACCTTGTTGCATTTAAAGAGATGGTGCACCAGAAAAAAATAACTATTTAAAATATCATAACCAAAAAAAAAATACAATAAGCAAGTAATATAAAAATGTTAAATTGATAAAATAGCAGCAATTGTATTTAAAACTTACTAAATTAAAATTTACAATTTAATAATTTAATAGAATTAATAAACTTACCCAATACAATTAAAACCCTGTTAAAAATTCATAAATAGAATATCTGTTAAACCTACATTTTAATAGCTACATTTTATATGTGGTAGCTTTCATTTTAAGAATTGGCTTAATCAAAATTAGTTCATTAATACCATGGGGTTGCAGGTGTTAAGTAACAATTGCCAATAGAGTTCTCTCTGTTCAAAAAACAATTCCCAATCTTCCCCATCTAAGAAGAGACAATTTGCTCCAAAATACTGAAGGCAAACTTTTTGAAATAATGGCATTGGGTAGAATGTTTATACAGGGTGTTAACCTCCATAGCCTCCTTGATCATATAAGTGTGCTGGTATATCCTTGTTTTAATGGCTTCACCATCTTGCCAAAATAAAAAGCTGTGCAAGATGCACAAAAGGTGATGTAAACCACACCCTTGGTATTACAGTTATAATTTCCCTTCACAGAAATAAGCTTGGGTTGACCTGGGACCACCAAATGAGTGCCCTGCAGAATAAATCTACACTGCTTACAGGCACCACAACACTTCATGTCCAGATTAAAATTGGAAGTATTTCCATCAGACTACTGACAGTGACATCTTACATTGCGCTTTTTTTGTCACGGTGGATATTAAGGACTTGTTTTCTGTTATTCCTCACTTTCCAGGTTAGTGAGTGTTCAGTTAACTATTTGTTCATAGTATTTAGACTGCAGTGGTGGTGCTGCGGTAGCGTTGTCGCCTTACAGTAAGACAATGTCCTGTTCGATTCTCAGGCTAGAGTGTCTTCTGTGTGGAGACATGCATGAATGGGCATACCTTCGTTGAAGGTTGTGTGTCAGGGCTAGCAACTCAGCACGTACAAATCTACTGCCAATCATTAGTGGACAGGAGTTCCGCTGTGGCAACCCCTAACCCAGAAAAGCCGAAAGACACAAACAAACATTATACAATAATTTGACCACTAGCAGATACAAGTCTAGGATATTTAGAAAGGACACTTTTTCCAATGCTTATCTGCACTTTACTAGCTAACATCCTTGGTGGCAAAAAAATAAATATTGTCAAGGGGCAGTTTATTAGGATGAACAGGTTGGTATCTGAGGACTCTATGATTTGTCAGGAGGCTAAAAATCTTTGTGACTTATTTCAGGACCGAGGATATCCAGTGAATTTTTTTAGAAGACATCTAGAAATGGATATCTAAAAGGAGACATACCCTTTATGGGCCACTGTTACATTGTCCTAATGGTTTAGCAAGTAACAGGAAGAGTGACAACAATGATTTGTCCTGGGCTTTTGTCAAACAATTTAACAGGGAAATTTCCTCTCTCAAAAAAGTTACTAATTTCCACTGGATGACTGTGTTTGATTCCTTTGGACTTTTGGACACACTGGGGTGCCAACCCAGATTTGTATATAAAAACAGAAAAACTTGAAGGCTATTTTGGAAAGGAATGATGACCACTTAAACACTTCCAATTTAAATCTGGGCATGAAGTGCTGTGGTGCCTGTAAGCAGTGTAGATTTATACTGCAGGGCACTCATTTGGTGGTCCCAGGTATTGTGAAGGGGAATTATCACTGTAATACCAAGGGTGTGGTTTACATCACCTTTTTTGCATCTTGCACAGCTTTTTATATTGACAAGATAGTAGGGCCATTAAAAACAAGGATATATTAGCACACATATGTGATTAAGAAGGCTATGAAGATTAACACCTGTATAAACATTTGACCCAATGGCTTGATTTCAAAATATTTGCGTTCGGTATTTTGGAGCAAACTGTCCCTTCTAATGGGGGGGAGGAGTGGGAATTGGTTTGTGAACAGAGGGAACTCTAGTGGCAATTGTTGTTTAATGCCTGTAAACCCCCTTCCCCCGGTATTAATGAATTCATTTCAATTAAGCCAGTTCTTAAAATGAAAGCTGCCAAAATATGAAATTTAGTTATTAATATGTGCATTTAACAGGATATTATATTTATGATTTTTAACAGGATTTTAATTGTATTGGATAAGTTTATTAATTCTATTAAATTATTAAATTGTAAATTTTAATTCACTAAGTCTTAAATATGATTGCTGCTATTTTATCAATTTAACACTGTTATACTAATTCTTTAGTGTATTTTTTCTCCTTCGTGATATTTTAAATAGTTATCTTTTTCTGCTGCACTATCTCTTTAAATTCAACAAGGCTTGGCACCTTTAAGGCTTTTTAAATGAATGGAGCAGTTGTTACTTCGTTTCTGATGAAGTTCCTGTTTGAAAGGAATGAAGGTGCTTAAACTTGGAAATTAAACATGAGTGTATAGTCCTAAATGGCATCTGGTATGGCGTTTTTTTTTTTTTTTTTTTTTTTTTGTTTTTTTTGAGAATGAGCAGGGAGAGAAGGAGCAGTAGAATGCATTAGAGAGGTAGAGGATTCTGAAATGCTGTTTCAGCAGAGCCTGCTGGGGGGAGGGCATACTTGTAACAGAGGATGTTACATAGGAAGAGGAATTTTGTATTATAACTTTGCAATCATGAGGGTTTCTGGATGGAATATTTCATCAAATCATACACCAAGATGAACTATAACAAAAAAGTTCATAGGTTCATATTAGGCTAGCTGCCCTTTTGGACCATTATAAGCCTAACTAATTTCACTTGGTGAGAATCAAACCCTGTACTTCTTCTCTGGAAGGTAAATACCTTAAGCATTATGCCAACCCTAAGCCCCTTCTACTTTTGGGGTGAGATAACAGAAAGAGTACAAGAAGCTGATAAAGATGGAGGTGTAAGTGAGCTGAGATCAGGAGAGAGCAATATGCGAATAAATATGCTAGCAAAAATGAACCATGATGGTATGATAGCAAAGGCAGTGTCAGTGGAAAAGTGTTAAGATAAAGAAAAGGGAACTGTGAAACAAACAAAAAAGGTATAGGGTAAGTATAAAATCAAAAATTAAAAAATATGATAGATAGCCACGATATGATATGCAAGACCATATCATTTCTCAATTGAAATGAAATTACCAGAAATGAGATCCTTTATATTATTGGGCAAAGAGACTTTTTTGTGAAATTAATTTTGAGACACTGTGTGGAATGGAAACATTTTTAAGGGGTTATAAAATAAGGCTAATGTTTACCCATAAAATAATTATACATTTATTGCGTAAATGTTTATTTAAAAATTATGCAAAAATCTAATTTTCCTAGATTGAGAAGGCTTTGGTAAATACTATTTAGATGATTTAATTTAGAAATACACAACATAAACTATATTTAGCTGTATGTGCTACTTTATGAGAGGATGTAAATAAGGCAGTTATCTTGTGGTGGGATACATTGACTAACACATCATTTTCTATAAGTAGCTAAAATTGAAGATTTAAGGAAGAAAACACACTGTAAGCTATTAAAATAAATTACAGATAAAAATGATAGGCCAGATTCATGAACACCTAAGTGCTGCTATTGTGTATGCATTGTTGCACGCCACCTACATGATCACTCTACAATTAATGTAGCATTTAAAAACAGGACTGGTGAAAGCATAAGTAACAGAATTACATGTTAATTAACCAATCCAATATGGCACAGCTATACAGAAAGGTATATAGTAATTGTGTCCAAGTAGCGCAGCCATTTGTACTGAAATCCAAAACTCTGGAATACAGCGATGATTACACTTAGACAAAAACGTTAGGGATTGCTGCTTCCATCATTAACCTGTATGTGCAACCGGCTTTAATAGAAGCTGTTGCTGCTGCTGCAAGACCTCTGCCAAAAAGAAGTAGAGTGTTCAGACCCTGTTTGGCTTATCATTGACTGCATGACACAGAAATTGTGCAGCAACACTGGCTGAAGGAAAAAAAAGTGAAAACAATTAATTTCTGCCACCTTCTGTAGCACAAACTGGCCAGCTGCTGGTGTATGGCTGTCAGCACTCTGGATAGTACTCAGTGAAGAAAATGCATCTGTCAACTAACTTTCTCTGTGTCAGAAAGTGTAAGCTCAGTGAGGTTAAAGATAGCAGACAACTTATGCAGGGTTCAAATCCAGTTTACTTGTGGTCTTACAAAGGGTGCCAGAATGCCATTTGTCAAAAAATATTGATTATGAAGTTAATACTAAATACAACCCATGACTATGTTTACTGTAACAATTTTTTCATTAATGCTTGTTATACAGGACCAATATAATGTATGTAAATTATGTTAAACATGGCAATGATGCTATTTCATTTCAAATGAAAGTTTTGTTATAAGTATTATGACTCATCACATATCATAAGTGTGTTTTGCGAAGTATGTATGCATGTAACATACCCCATCATATATTAATCAGGTCATTCAACTCCACACAATGTATTAACAACCACAACTGCAAATACTGCTTTTTATGTATAAATGCAGTTCCATGACTACTTAAAGTTACAGTCATGCTGCATATCTAAGTATAACTTCATTCATTCTTAAATGACTATATCTATAATTATCATGTTAATAAGTAAGTTCTCCTGTGGCACTGTCAGTTAGTACGCAAAGCTTGACATCTTATCCTTCCTTTTCTCAAGGGTATGAATCAATCCCAGGCAGTTCTATATAATCTTACTAATAATGTTTAAGTCTCAGCAGCCCAATATGTCATACGTTAAACCATTTTTCCTCCAAACAACAATGATTATAACAAACACCCTTAAACATTTCAGTGTTAAGCATTGGAACATGTGTCAAGAAGCTGAGCATTGCACATGACCACATCTCAGTGCCATATTTCACACCATGCATGCTTTTTGATTAAATCGGTGTCAATGTGTCTGTCAAGCCACTGATGTGTTTTAAGTTGTGCACATGCAGCTGGCAAGGCTGTCCATCTTTGTGCACAAGCTGTTACACAGAAGATCTGAATTGTGTGCCATTTCAGACACATATTTCTAGCTTGACTTCTACAGTCATAGCCGGCAAAGGTAAGAATAGTGCTCCATTTAGAGCACAAATGTGGGGTGTTGAGCAGTCCAGGAGCTTTGTGGCACTCTGCATCAAGCACTACAGCTGGAGGTAGCTGCAGAGGAATTATACCATGTCTCAGTATAAGGCAAAACCTTTGATTAGCTTGGTCAAACCTGTCTCCAGTGCAACTGTCATCCCATGCACTGGTAGCAATGTTGTCACCATTATAGTAATATGAAGAGGTGCAAGCTGGACCTCCTCAGCTGATGTGAGGATGAATTTAAGACTGAAAACACCCCTCATTTGTGTTAGTAGAGTGACCCATCAACCATCTATGATATAACATTTATTATACAAGGACTGGCCATTAACATTATAAAATGAGCACGCTGATTGGCCATCCTAACCAGCGTGCCCGTTGTAAATCTGAGAATGTACCAACAGAAAAAGGTCTGGTCACCCAGACTTTTTTCCATTGGTATATTATTTAATTTTAACTTTTATTCAACAAAAATAAAAACAAAATTTGTAGTCCAGACTCCAGACATATAAGAGAGACACCATGCAGAAAATACAAGTGAAATCAGGTAAGTTGTTTAAAACTAAAGACACATACCTGATTTCCCCCGTATTTCCTCCATTCTGTCTATCTCCTACCCTAAACTTCCTGAACCTTTATTTTTTTAATTAAAATAAAATAAATAAAGGAAAAGTGGAGCAACAGAGATCTTCTTTTCTCCATTGCTTACTTTCCTGAGCACTGATGTACTGGGTATGTGTGGGAATGCAAGTCCCATATGCATGCTCAGTACATCGACACAAGGAAGCAGTAAGCCACCAGCCATGGAAGAACGGTAATGCACCGTTATACAAAGACATTATTTAAGAAAAGTAAGTATTTTTTTTCTTAAATAACGTCATTGTATAATAGCAATAACCAACTCAGTGGTTGTGGTATATTGAAATTTACCCACAGTTGGCTTTATTTAATCACTCTGGCTTCCCCCTTGTGATTAAACCACGCCAACCGTGGGTAAATCTTCATTATACAATGACCCCCCATTAATATTCCAAAACGTGCACGCTGATTGGTCAGCATGCACATTGTAAATCAGACTTATACTAATGGAAAAAGGTCCGGTCGCCCAGACTTTTTCCATTAGTATGTCTTTTTTTACAGCAATGAAGAACGCAAGATCTCCGTTACTTTTTACACACTGTCTCGCTATGTTAAAGGAATTTAACATAGTGAGACAGCTTTAAAAAAGTAACGGAAATCTTCCTATCTCTGTTGCTGTTTTTAAAGCTGTCTCGCTATGTTAAATAGGTTTAACATAGCGAGACAGCTTTAAAAAAAGCAACAGAGATTCTCCGTTGCTTTTTTTAAAGCCGTCTCGCTATGTTAAACTCCTTTAACATAGCGAGACACTTTGTAAAAAGCAACGGAGATCTTGCTTTCTCCATTGTTTTTTTTAAAAGCTGTCTTGCTATGTTAAATGGGTTTAACATAGTGAGACAGCTTTAAAAAAAGCAACGGAGATCTTGCTTTCTCCGTTGCTTCCACCCACAGCTCTGATGTACTGTGTAAGCATACACATGTGCAGTACATCAGAACTGCCACAGAATACTAGACAGCTGTGGAAGGGCAGCAAGGAGGCATTATACAATGCTATTATTTAAGAAAAGTAATTTTTTTTCTTAAATAATGTCATTGTATAATAGCAATAACCCACTTCTGGGTGTGGGTAATGCTAGATTTACCTACGGTTGTCTTTGTTTGGCCACTCGGGCTTCGCCCTCGTGACCAAACCACACCAACCGTGGGTAAATCCAGCATTACCCACACCTAGGCATGGGTTATTGTTATAATATACCACACTGATGTCATTGGTTATTGCTATATTACCCAGCCAAGTTAATTAGTCATTATGCTTTCATATCTTTTTTCTTTTCTCTACTGTACAGCTGCAGAAACTATAGCAGAAAATTGTGAGGCAAATCAGGAGAGACTAACTCACTTCAGAGAGGCATAGGGTAAGTATACATCAGGTCAGAATGCAATGCAGAGAAGTATTTTCAGTGCATCTCTTCAGATCAGCTTAAGCAGGCATACCTTAAATTTTATATCAAGCATACACACCAGATGCAGTAGCTCTTAGTGACTGCATTATGCAAAGACTTCATCAGCTTAATTTTGTGTGGTTCAATACCCAGAAAGAGATATTAGAAGTTTTTACAGAATAGTATTTATAAACTATTAACTGCAATAGTACATGACATGCATAAATCTGCCTTTATGTTATGAAGAAGTGGATCGCTATGGTGCTGTTCCACCACCATACTGCAAATTCCTGTATTATTTCCCTAATGTCCTACCCCCTGCTTGCCTCACCCCCCCCCCCATTTTCACCACTGTCCTATCAACCACTTTTTCATGTGCTTAATCAGATCAGAAAATGGAATAACACAAAAAAACAAATAGCCAGAAAAGGCCCTTCAAAAAGCCTTCATTTTTGTCCACAGCATTTATGTGGAGGTTGGCATCATGCAACAGTGCTGAGTGATAGTGAATGGTGTTTTACATGTTATGGCAAAACTGGTGAGTTTTTGCCATTGTCCACACTAATCTGGCTACTTTTGTGTAAATGTGCTTAGAAACATGGTGCTACAGGAATACAGAGTAAAGGCATTACTTTGAAATAGTCACTCTAACAGTTCTTAGACTGCTGGATGTCATGAACAGTTCCTATGTGGTGTGTTCAGATAATTCTGCTGTCTGTACACTGATGTGTTTGTGTAGTGTCAAGGCTTCGATTAGAGCTGTTTATAAATATATTATTTCATGTCATTTTATATTGATATCAAATGTTTAACTGCAGATGTCTGTATTTATTTCTAGTTACAACATGTCATTAACATAGCATTTCAATAGTGCGGCAAGAAAGTATTTGCAAAAAACATTCCATCTCCAGCAGGAACGTATTAAGCCAGGTTATCCTGCTTATGTCTTAATCTTGTGTCTACTCTTCTAAACCCTCTTGCTCCCAGTAATGACCACATTATTGTACAGGGCATGACAGAGCAACAATGAGGAACAGCTAAGAGTAAAACACCATAAAGATGGTCCTAAATATCCCATAAAAAAAAAAACTCTTGGTATTTCTCTGTCTTTACCCTTTCTTCTTCAGTACGTTGTTACTGCCCCTTCAATTGTGTTATTTAAACTATGTGAATTAGGATTTGCTTTGTGGTAAGCTGAAGTCATGCTCAGAGCTATATACTCATTTATTCATACTATCAAGAGTTGTAATCTAGACACGTCAAACTGTTACTGTTTTTTTTACACTATTTTATGTTTAGCTGCTCCACCACATTGTTTGGAGCCATCATTATCCTGTTTCTTTCATAATCTATTTGCCCCCTGCCTGAGTCTCTTCTGTGTATGTCTCTTCCCCCTTCTGTGTCATCAGTCTGTATCCTCAGCATTTGTGCAATGCTTGGGGCTGAACAGCACTTGTAACTTAATGAGAATGGAAGTAGAAATCTTGTGCGATTTTGTCTTCAGCTGGATTACTCCGGTACTCTTCACAATACTGTGTTTAGCCTTGTTACGCTATGTACAGTCAGGCTAATCTTCTCTTGAACAGGCTGAAGAGTTGAATGTATACCATATAGTATGTTATACATGCAAGTATTGTTAGGAAACATGTTGCCCAAAAAATCCTGACAATCATGAAACCGTGACACATAACGCCTTAAGATAACACATCTCTGTTCTGCTTTGGACCAGTTATTATACTGTTGGCTGTAATGCACACTTTATTTAATGTTAAAATGGTCATTACCATGATGAAGCCTGATGCCTACATTCTCCCTTGCCTCATTGCCTTGTGACTGTCCCTTCAAGCAAGTAGAATTAAGGATATGAAGTAACATTTCTTGTAGTGTGTTGACATAATTCATGCTTATAAAACATTTTTGGCACAGTGTCAAGGGTTCAAATCCAGAAATATATGAAAGTCATAGTTAATGTTTTATTTATATTACTATTATGTGTGCAAGTTATGTTTGCATATCTTAGTAACCCAACATTATCCTGCTTATGTCTCAATCATATTTATACTTTTTGACCCCTGCTTGCTTCCTTTTGGAAACACTTGTTTAGACATAGTACAACAGATTACTTGTCCAGGTCCCCATCAAGAAACACATTACACCGAATGACATTTGACGACCTTTATTACATTTCCATAAACATAAATGTAAATCAATATTAATTCATTTCAACCAAACATGATACAGATGAAATTACATCCATGTAAAATTATTTTAGGATAGGACTGTGTAAACCTGCTAATCCTGACCAGTAAGCAGCGTTCATACCTCCACTCACTTACTTATGAAGCAGCGTATCTGCTCACTTTCATTACCATTTATTGCATTATACCATCACTCCAATAAGCAGCTTCACCCTCTTGCTTATATACTTATCAAGCAGCATAACCACTCACTTTCATTACCATTTATTGCATTATACCATCAACCAAATAAACAGCTTCCTCCACTTACTTATGTACTCAAGCAGCATAACCGCTCACTTTCCTTTTCAAACTTATTGAATTGATCATCCAGCACCAGAGGGGGAACAGAAGAGGGCAAGCCTTCCCCTCTTCTCCACCCTGTTCCAAACTAAACATAACCATATCCTCACTAATAAAAGAGGGAGGGAGGGTGGGTAGCAAGTTCACGCCAAAATGTGACTCTTATTCCAGTTACACTTGCCTAAAATCCTTTAAGCCCCTCCCTATCCCTGCCTCACTTCCTCCCAAACCTCATCCATTCCTATTTAACCCTATCCTCCCCTATCCTCCCAAACCCTACTACTCTAACTAACCCCCCACCTTGAAGATGTCTCTGGACAAAATGGTCTGTTCCAAACCTCATTTGTCCAGGTCCCCTTCAAGAAACACATTACACCGAATGACATTTGATGACCTTTATTAAATTTCCATAAACATAAATGTTAATCAATATTCATTCATTTCAACCAAACATGATACAGGTGAAATAACATCCATGTAAAATTATCTTAGGACAGGATGGTGTAAACCTGCTCCTCCTGACCAGTAAGCAGTGTCCATACCTCCACTCGCTTACTTATGAAGCAGCATACCCACTCACTTCCATTACCATTTATCGGTACTTATCAAGCAGCATAACCGCTCACTTTCATTACCATTTATTGCATTATACCATCACTCCAATAAGCAGCTTCACCCTCTTGCTTATATACTTATCAAGCAGCGTAACTGCTCACTTTAATTACCATTTATTGCATTATACCATTAACCAAATAAGCAGCTTCCTCCACTTACTTATGTACTCAAGCAGCATAACCTCTCACTTTCTTTTTCAAACTTATTGAATTGATCATCCAGCACCAGAGGGGGAACAGAAGAGGGCAAGCCTGCCCCTCTTCTCCACCCACCAGCCTGACCAGGCTCTTCCCCCTCTCTACGGCACACGTCCAACAAACTAAAAGCCCTTATGGCATCCAGCCAAACATCATTCAGTGTACCCCATCCCCACTAACTAAGGTGAGTAGAGTTAACTCCTATAACCCTATCACATAACAACCTAAACAGTTACTGAAACAACTGAAAACAAAAACTAACCCTTCACCTATGCTAACATAACCTAGCATTGCACTGCACATGAGCTAAATAACCCTCACTTCATGACCAATGGCAGCTCTGCAATGACTTCAAGGGCATTATAAAAACCACGCAGAGTCAACTACATGCCATCATGCCTCATTGCAACCCCATTTACCACCCAATTCAGTAATAACCAGTTGAGCTCTCCTTAATGCCAGAGCAATAACAACTCTAATGACTCCCCCATCACTACCAACCAAATTAGCATAATTAAACTCCCATTGTCTAGCAATCCCACCATCACACTATCTCTTACAAGCAATAAAACAGCTCAGCAGTCATCATGGCATTCTAGCAACTCAACAAAACAAGCCATACTATTCCGTTATTAAACCCAATTGCATGCCATCATACCAATGAGATCTCTTGAACGCAGATGCAGTATCAATCCAGACATTAAACCAACTAGCCTTTATAACATGAAATAATTAAACAACCATCCTGGAATTGTTCAAACACCATCAGCCCTGTAAGTTCCATATTGGCAACTGGAAACAAACCATAATCCCCCAACAACCCCAATGAACCTCCTACATCAGCTAACACAAACACCAAAAGTAAAATAAATACTCCATGCCCCCTCAATCATCCTCCCTCACAAAACCACTGACTCAACCCTCCAGCTTATAAACCTTATCACATACATAGCCAAAGTGACGAACAGGCCAAACAACTGAAATCAAACCCTTAGTCCCTCCCTGATGTTAACCCAATGCCCCCCAAACCAGCCAAGGGCAAATGCCAACTAACCTTAACAGCAGGCCTATCATAGATCACGAACCTTCCTGTCATCCCTCCAACTATCCAGTACAAGGGTAGCACCTAAGAACCATCCTTTCCCTTGCTGGCCCTCACCTTTCCATAATGACTAACCCCACCCATAACAAATGCCACAAATACACCCCCAAACCCCACACCTATAAAAATATAATCAAAATACAAATCCCTATAACCCACCCTATCCATCTGCCACAAAGGGGCATCAAAAGAATTAAGCCACAAGCAACAAAAATGATAAACTACATCAGCTATTAACCCCACCCAAGTAACCCACTCAAACTGGCCAAAATAAATATGTCCTACATCTGCAAGAAATCACCACTGCTCCAACTGTAATGTGCCTTAATGACCATTGAATAAAATTACCTAGTACCCTATAGCCTCTCCAGCACTTAAAACATCCACAAAACAAAAACCTTTGAAGTCCATTTCCATCAGGCAATGACTATTAATCGGTCAGCACTCCATCTGTGACCTCAATGTGCCCACCCAAGTGATCAGGACTTCATTTAAACATGCATCTGAATTTAAACATGTAGCAAAACCATTCTCCCTATGATGAACATCTAATGTATGTGATCTATATGTCTTCCCGTACAAATATATATACAATATTAAGTAACTAGCAACTTAGCAGCATAGAAGGAAAACCCAGGAGTACCCGGCAAAACCCACACAAATGCAAAGAGGGCATGCAAAGCCCACACAACTGCCCCCCAGCAGAGAATCGAACTGGAGAACCTCTAGCTGTGAAATGACATGAACCACTGCACCACTGCATCCCATGATGTTTAAATAATAGAACTCTTAATTCTACCATGTATTGTACATTATCCTGTATCACAAATCAAACGAGGTCATAAAACATTAATATTTATTTTAGAATAAACAAAAAGTTGGTCATGCTTCATCATCCTGGACAATCACAAGTCTCTTCTTCCGGACTTTACACCTGTCCATTTCTGATTACTCACCCAATGACTCCATCGCTTAATCGACATCAAAGCATAATCTGCGAACTCACTGTATTTCACCACTGGAACTCGGCACACCATCATCTACAAAGAAAAGGACAAAATTAAACCCTCTAATGGGAATGAGAAGGCTGCACCTTATACCCACCTATTCCAAACCACAATCACAGCATTCCAAGACCCCATCTGCAAGAAAAAAAGACATGTAAAACATCCAAAATACATAACACGTTCCAAGACATGTTTAAAGACAACCTATACTGCCAACCCGGGAAGGAATGTACCACCAACACTCCTATCTGTGACAAAGCAGTCATAACTGAAGCAATGCTTCGTATGACCCTATCAAATACCCAAGATAAATTTTACTACCAGTGGAATATATCAAAAGTAAACCCAATCTGAAGGGACCTATCCCTACCACAAACCAGGCAACTTTGCTATTCCAGACCACCAAAGCTGTTGAACATGCTACACTTAAAGAAATCCCAATCCCTCAGAGCCACACACTCCAGGGATCTAAACCTTGTCATCACCATAAACAAAACATGCTGGAGGGCTAGGTTCTTGACCCAGAGACTTCCCAGACTCTGGAATAGACTGACCATACATGTCAAGCAGAGCGCCTCTTTGGCCCTCTTCAAAGGAACATTGCTAACTGAATGGGAGAAAGGAAATTCATCCCAGGGATCACGTCAGTTGCCCTGCTAGACAGGGGTCCAGGGAAGAAATACTATGAAAGGAATAGTGCTTTGCCCAACTGACAACGGCCCTGCCTAAAACCACATCCACAATGGAACCTCCCTTTCCACCAAACCTACCAAGCACTACTCTTATGGCTTATAAATTGCCAGCACAACAGGATTTGATCTAACATACCCCCCCTGAAAGATTCAAAGCCCGAAACTCAAATACATGTCACTGCCCAGTGCCTAGCTCTCAGCCTTCCATTTCCAAAATGAGGAACACTAGCATTTGAATTGTGGAACAAATAGGAAAAATGAGTAACACATACTAACAGCTTACTAACAACTCCAGCTAGAAAGGTTATAGGATGGTTAAATTTTGCTGATTTTGCTTCTAATAAGGATCTGTTAATGAGTTAATACAAGCCGGAACAATCCCAGAGTTTTTCATTTGAACCGTTGCTGCTGCCCATCACTCCGACAACTTGCGTATCCCCCCGCATCAATGTCCAGTTTATTATTTTGCTTCAAAAAAAATCCTCCCCATATCCCTCAATCCCTTACAGCAAGAAATGTGGACAAAGTTATAAATAAAAGTTAGAAAGTTGATAGAATAACAGGTTTTGCATTAGCAGGAATTTTCTGAAGGATATGAAGTCTGAACCTCAATTGTCTGTCATTATTTTCTAACTTCTGTCTGTAATGTTTTTTTTTTTTGTTTGTTTGTTTTGACTGCCCCAGCAGGATGACCACTTGTCTGCACCCCCCCAGCCACCCAAACCAGGACTCACAGGTAGTCTCCTGAAGTCATGTCGGAAACAACCACATTCCACGTAAAAGCTCTCTCACCTTGAACATTGCCCACCAAGAAATTGCTACACTTAAAATGTGTGACACCCGTGCAGGCAGTCTGCCATGTGGCAATGGTGACTGCATACACAGGGAACTAGGAAGACCAGGACAGCCACATTCCGGTACCGAACAACCTAGAAGACATGAAGAGATAAATCAGATGTATATCAACAGGAAGCCAATAAATGCTCTACAAAGCTAATATCAAGGCTAGTGCTTTAACTATTGTCCTATACAATTTTGCAATTACATGTTCATGTAGCATATGCTGCGGCACCTGGAACTCCCCGAAGCACTACGACGCCACAACGGAAATTCAAACAAAAGCGCCGAACAGTAGTCATACAAAGCCGAGGTCTCAAATGACCCTCTTCCGAGCTGTATTATTCATGCCATAGAATGAGAACATTCAACTATTTTTATTGAAATCAGTACAAATTATTTGTATGGTCCAGTTGCTCCAACATAAGACACTATGACCTAGCAATAAATATTTTCTGAGGTATAAGTCCACATAACACAGACAATTGTACAGAATGTGACAAAGTTGAATTAAAACTTCTTAAAATAAATTGATGTTAGTGATTTTCTTGATATTCCTCAAAACAACATCCCATAAATTATTACTAGGCTAACCAGCTTTGTGACCATTCCAAACTTTGCCCATTACACCATGTGAAAACAAACCCTGCATATTGTGGCTGTAAGGCAAACACCCAAACCATACTGCCATCATCCCATCCCTATCATAAACAGAGTGAATAAGAACCATTCTAGTAGCAGCACAACCGGTCACTGCTATACCACAACAGATGCACTCACAAATCGGGACACCAAGTAGCCAACCACAAAAAAAAAAAAAAAAAAAAGAAAAGAAAAAACAGACTAAAACCACACATGTGGGTCCTAAACTCAAATGACTGTCATTAATTCCTAACTTTAGTCTTTAATGATTTGCTACTAATTAACCAGAAAACCACCATTCTAAAAAAACAGACCAAACACATCAGGCAAAATCTGGACATCCAACACAAATCTGTACAGTTGAGAGGTGGGACTACAACACCCTTAAAATTACCAGTACCATTATTGTACTGCTCACTGTGAAGAACAGCAGCCCTAGGATGACAGCATGATGTTGGGACTATCCTGTCAATCTTCCAATGGATATAACCTACTCAGAGTTCTCTCAGCGCCACCCACCAGGTCATCTCCTCTTGAAGGAATCTTCAAAATCCTGTGTCACTCAAGCTCTAATAGCAATAAATAATCATTGACACAGTCTACAATTCTGTGACCTGCAACATTACTTCAAAATGAAATCTGATCTGCCTTTGACTATTGATTTTTTTTTTTTTTTTTTTTTTTTGCTTCTAACAGCACGATCAAACTTTTATACGAGCAACTGGAAATTACCCACCTCCCTCCATCTGTCACAACAGCTTTTGCAGACCACAACTCTAGCAATTCATAAAAATCAATTACATCTTGCCTGCTAGGGAAACCTATTATACAATCAACAAACTCAGGCCCCCTCCGGAACTCTCGACTGACGAAAGACATCCCACCACTGGCTGACAACAAATGCATGTGCAGAACCCCGCAACTCGTGAAACCACACCACAAACCCCAGGAAGGCACCAAATTGACAAACAACTGCAACCACTCCCTGACCAACGGGTGCCCCTCAAACTGTGAAAGCACCCAAAACCATCATACATGGTGAAACTGCAACTGTAAGGTAAGCTTCCTTTTTTTTTTTTTTTTTATTTAGCAAAGCCACCACTTCCCATAACAGGGAGGCATGATTCCACTCCCTCACTGAGCTGGAAAGCCACCTCTGCAGAGAAATAACTACGCCACCCCACCAACGATCTTGCTGCTTCCTTGGTATTCACCACTAACATCCTCCTACAGGCCCTGAACCTGCAGACCATGTTCACCACTTGTGTCCATTTACAAGCCCCACTAGCTAGTAACCCTAACCACCTGACAGTATGCCAAACCCTGTCCCTGACCACAAATTAAATAAATCTGTACGTATTAAAAGAAATCCACTTTTCCACTCCCTCCTAAAGGATTAACAAAAGGGGGCATAACTTAAACAGACAATCTGACAAATATATATCTCTAACCTTGGAAAACAGAGAAAAGTAGTAAAAAGTGAAAACTGTAATGTACTCTACCATACCTTGTCACTATTAACCCCAACGCCTACCGGTACCCTTATGCACCTACAGGTCATCAAGGACGTAGTACTTGCTATAGCAAGTTCACACCAAAATGTGACTCCTATTCCAGTTACACTTGCCTAACATCCTTTAAGCCCCTCCCTACCCATACCTCACGTCCTCCCAAACCTCATCCATTCCTATTTAACCCTATCCTTCCTCTGTCCTCCCAAATCCTACTACTCTAACTACCCCCCCCCCCACCTTGAAGATGTACCTGGACAAAATGGTCTGTTCAAAACCTCATTTCTCAGGAAAAACATGACAGTAACACACCACAAAGATGTTAAAAAATGGCAAAGAAAAATATAACATTCTTTGTCTGTCTCCACTCTGTCTCTGTCTTTTCATACTTATATCATCACTTTTTACTGTTTCATATTTATTATGCTATTGGATAATTATCTGTTTCTACAATTGTCATGAGTGAAATGAAGACTAATACATACATTCTCCATTGCTTCCATCTATTGTCAGATTTGAATTTTATGAAGTAGGAGTTCCTTATGTGGTGTGGTTAGGTAATACTCGAGTCTGCAGAATTGTTTTGGAATATGTCAAGGTTTGAATCCAGATGTATGCCAAAGTGTTTTGAATGTATTGTATGGCTCCTTTGTGTGTAAGTATTGGTTACACAATTTCTTAACATACCATCATCCTGTTGCTGTAGTAATCTGTGTGGTCCCTACTGGGAACACTGTTTTGTGCAGATCACTACCGAATAATTACAATGACAAATGGAAGAATAACACAACATAAAGATGTGCAGAAATGCATAATAAGCAAATCTCTTCCTATGTCTGTATCCCCATCTTCCAATCTCTCTTCCCGATGTAATGTCCTCTGTTTTGCTTGACATAGCACATGAAAGTTATTGTTGTGTCATGTCTTATGGCAAAAGCCAAAGATTTTAATTTCAACTTCACTAGCACTGTTCATTTCAGTCAATGTGCTTAACCCTGCTGCACTGTAGAAAAACAGACTGATAGTACTATTGTTAGACAGTTCTTGTAACATTTATATTATGATGATAGATGCCATATACACATTATGGCATGTTACACCCATTCTTGCAGTGATGAAGACTGATGCCTACATTTTCCCTTGCTCAAATCTGTTGCCAGTGTCCCTTTAAATGTATCAGTTAAATGTAATAATTCTTGATTTTCTATGTGTTGAGATGAGATAATCCCCTGTCTGTATACTTTTATTTTGTAATTTCAAGGGTTTGAATACTAATGTATGCCTTACATTTATTTAATATTTTCACATATTAATATTATGTGTGTAAGTGTGCTGCATATGTTGTCAAACAACACTATCCTCCTTATGTCATAATTATATTTCCTCTCTCCTACACTCTCTTCATCTATATTGGAAACAATTTATTGTACACAGCAATACAAATAAAGTATACAGAGTTTCAAAGAATGTACACATTTATGCATGTTAATGTTTGTCATTGTCATCCCTACCCTTGAGAATATCATGAGTATAACAGACAATTGCAAGCATTGGGAAAGGCCATAGATTTAATTTTGTAAATTTATATCAGTCAAAAAAGGCAGAATAATACAACACAACACAAATATGTATAGATAGGAACCATAAACTAATCTCTTAGGATGTATGTATGTCTAAATGTGTATCCCTGTCTCCAAATGTCCCCCTCTTCCCACCCCTTCTGTGTCATCTAATAAATTTCTTTGATTCAATGCTGTTTCCATAAATCATGTTTCTACCAGCAATAACATGTTTCATAATACACTTGTATCATACATATAAAGAATGAACAACTACAGCTATCATGACAAATTTGTAAGTCATGACAAATGAAACATGACTATAACACATTTCTGTTTTGTATTCCATCAGATTCAAAGATGGTTGTATGTGTATACTGCCTATTTGTGCAAAGATTGGCAGGGAGCACCACAGACTATTGCAAATTCTCATTGTAAGTTCAACACAGCATAATATGATTATACCTGCACTAATACTTTGCTACCAGATGTGCAAATGAGCTTGGTAGTAGTACGCTTCAGAGAGAGAGAGAGAGTTAAAAAATAAAACAAAGATTTATGTGAATAGGTTGTACAACTTCTATATATGTTGATGGAATTCTGAAATCAAGGTATCTGCATTTCATAGTAATGTGGACTTAATTCAGTCTGTTAATGTATGTCTGCACTACAATGGTTACACCTGCAACTTTGTTATGTTGATGTGTAATCTTTTCTTGCATAATCCATCACTGTTATTTGGAGGGGCACCGTCATATTTATGAAGTGTCTGTATTTTCAAGCATAAGGCAAGTGAACTGCAGTGACACAATAAATGATTACTATTTGCATGAAATCATCCCAATATCAGCTGTCATGAATGTTTGCTTGACAAACCAGTATTGGCACCCCATATTGTGAAACAGGTACATATCACTCACAGTAGCAATTCACATGACTGACAGTATTTCAATGTTATCAGAGGAGTAAGTAATTACATGAAACACCCACAATACTGTTACACTGGCCTGTCCAGACACAGTCATTTGTCCTAAAACCTATGATGCACAGTAGCTGATGTTCATCTCCATGAAGTTGTAATACTTACAAATGTTCATTTTCACATCTGTTTAGTGAACATGTGTGCTTGTGGTTACATTGTCAGTTAAGTAAAGCTTCAGCAACAGATGTGCTGTGTCCACTTCCACTCTAGAGAAATCTTTAACTTTAGACACAGCTGCCTCTGCACTGTATCCCACTTTTAACGCAAACATCTTCTCAGCAACAAATTGATGAGGTCATCCTGTCAAAAATGCACTCCCTCCCCTTAAAAGTCAGACTTCTCCTGTGGAACGTGTGATTCATATTGTGTTGTTAAGATTGTGTGACTAGTTAAGTAAGTGGCATGAATCAGGCAGTGATTAACCTGTGTGTGTGTGTGTGTGTGTGTGTGTGTGCATGTGTGCGTGCGTGTGTGCGTGTGTGCGTGTGTGTGTGTGTGTGTGTGTGTGTGTGTGTGTGTGTGTGTGTGTGTGTGTGTGTGTCTGTGTGTGCATGTGCGTGTGTGTGTGTGTGTGTGTGTGGTTCTAGTGTCAGGTTAGAAAAGCTTCAACAACAGATGTGCTAAGTCCACTTTCATACAGAGGAAACATTTTAACTGGGAAAGGAATTCCCCCTCTCCTTATCCTACTTTTATCACAAACATCTTCTCTGCAACACACTGATGAGGTCATCCTTTCATATATGCACAGTCTCACTATAAAAGTCAGACTTATCTTGAGGCACTTGCAGTTAATGCTATATTCTCTGTAACTTAATAGGTAAGGGCTCTAAATTCAACAATGATGAATTTGTGTGTGTGTGTATGTGTGTGTGGCTCAAGAGTCATGTACATATAACTTCATCAACAGAATTGGTGTATGTACTTCAATGCAGGAAAAACATTTAAACTAGGAGAGGATTCCACTTATCCCACTTTTACCACAAACATCTTCTCTTCAACACACTGATGAGGTAATTCTTTCATAAGTCTTTTAATGCATATAGGATGTGTAGCTTGTAGTGTTACTGTTCTTGTTAACCATCTTCTTTCCTTTTTAGCAGAAACATCACCCTGTTAATCAATAGTGATGTCATCCATTCGAATGTGCTCTGTCACAAACATAAACCAGCATCCTGTGTGGCATGTGTGATTCAGGCAAATGTTTTCTAACTTGTAACCTTAGGTAGTCAGTTCAAATCAGGCCATTACTCCTTAGACTCACTTGTGTTAGCATGACTGTGAATATGCATGTACATAACAATGTTGTCACCCAGCTATCTGCTTTGTACATGTATAGCTGGGGATTCCTCTTACAAGACGTTCTGCTCTCATTTCACAGAGAAATGCTTTATTTGATATTGATGATGCCATTTAATGAAATTTGGCTTTCTTAAGTGACTTACTAAGTTTCTCTTGTGGCATGAGGAAATGAGACAATGTTCTATATGTTGCTTACTTAGTAAGGCATGTGTTCAAATCCATGATTATCTACACATTGTGCATGATTGCCATTCACAGTGATGACTGCATTATGCATTACATGTGTTTGGGTATACTTAACATCAGGTAATGGTGTGACAAATAGACATCTAGCAATAGAAAATTCAGGTACACATATCTTTATCTGTTTGTGGCTTTCTCTAGTGCTACTGGCTGTAGGTTATTGTCCCCACCCTCCCGCCCAGTTGGTGTCTTGATCTTATACTTGGTGAATTAATAAAAAAAGATCCAACCACGAATGAAGGCAGAATGACCTTTATGTACAAGCGCTTTCATCTGGACAAGACTTCATCAGATACAAAAAACACAGATGCTACAAAAAACTTATATAATGCCTCATGAAACACTCAATTAAACTTTTAAAGAAACACACACATAAAAAATATCCATATATATAAATATACTAAAGTTAAATGCTTTTAACCAAAAACATGAACATAAGTAAAAAAACAATATTTCTACAATAAAATTCATATTAAACCCTAGCTGCTTTAGCTAGCAAAACTAGTTTAATACTGATATATTCATTAAGACCAGGAGCAATATGTGCCCTCAGCCTAAGTTGCCATTTGAGTTCTTTATTTAGTAAAATATTTTTACAATCTCCCCCTCTAACATTGTCTCTAACAACTTCAATGATGCCAAATTTGTAACCAGAAAAAGATGCACATGTCTCAGAATGTTTAAAAAGTGCACTGCTTTCCTTGGCTGTCCTAATATCATATGTGTGTTCATGTATTCTATCTCTAAGTGCACTCTCAGTTTTTCCTACATAAAATGCAGGGCAACCACCACATATCGCCAAATAAACCAACATCCTGGTTCTGCAATTGCCCTTGCAGAATCTCACAAAACTATTGAGCCCATTCTTTAATCTGATATGTGCATCACTGACAATGTAAGAACATTGACTACAACTGCCACAAGGAAAAGTATTCTTATTGAAATATCTTGCATTGTTGTCAATCTGTTCAAAAACTTTTTAAAAATTCCTTCCTGTCCTGAAGGTAAATATAGGTTTGGGTCCTACTGCCTCGAAAAGATCTTTATTACTTTTTAACATGCACCAATTGGAACTAATAATATTGGTGAAAGTATCTGAAAATGTGGTGAACTCTGTAACACAGGACCCCCTAAAATCTTTCCCACCTCTACACTGAGACCCTGAAGCGACAAAGGGCTGAGGGCACATATTGCTCCTGGTCTTAATGAATATATCAGTATTAACCCAGTTTTGCTAGCTAAAGCAGCTAGGGTTTAATATGAATTTTATTGTAGAAATATTGGTTTTTTACTTATGTTCATGTTTTTGGTTAAAAGCATTTAACTTTTGTATATTTATATATATGTATATTTTTTATGTGTGTTTCTTTAAAAGTTTAATTGAGTGTTTCATGAGGCATTATATAAGTTTTTTGTAGCACCTGTATTTTTTGTATCTGATGAAGTCTTGTCCAGACGAAAGCGCTTGTACATAAAGGTCATTCTGCCTTCATTCGTGGTTGGATCTTTTTTTATTAATTCGTTGTGTATTGTGCCTTTTTCAGTGATCTTATACTTGGTGACTTTGCAGTTGCCCGCCCCTACTGTAAATCTGATCTGTGACACTCCTCCCAGTCTAGTGTCATTAGCTCATTCTACCTAGTACAGAGAGAACATTTGATAAGGCCTTCTGTTTCTCCTTTTTCCCTTTCAAAAAAAAAAAAAAAAAAAACGTTTTTTTTTTTTTTTTGCCTGAACCACCTCCTTGTGTTCTGACTGTGCTTCTCAAATATTTTGGAAATATAGAGTATATTTCAGAGCATTTATTATAACTGTAATTATTTATTATAACTGTAATTGCCTTAATATTGCTACAACTCAAGTGCTCTAGGTTGCACTGCATCTGAAGTGTTTGTGTGTTTTAGCTGCTTTTCTGTATATATAGACTTCTCTGTTTCTTTAACTAAATAAGCTCTGCAAAGTTGTTTTATTGCATTCCTGTCTGTATTTCTGAGTTTTTTTGCACTTTTAAAGTTTGTTTTTGCTTAGTTTAACTGGTAGGCTACACACTCAAGTGCGCTAGCCGAATTAAAGCATTTACTGTGTTTCTGTACCTAATTTCTGCTACTTTGTACAAAAAAAAAATCCTTGTTTCCCACCTTTACTGAACTAGAATAGTCCAGTCTTCAGGTATTGCTGATCTCTGGGCTGTGTCATAGTTCTTGTGTTGCCCATATCCTTATTTGGATAGGAGGAAGATTCTTTGTTCACCAGTGAGAGTGGGGAGCTCTGAGCAGCCTATCTGTCCCTTGAGGAGTGGTTCCAGCCCAGTGACCTGTAGCTTATTGGCCGTTTTGGGCCATTTCCTATCTCTTTCTAACCCCCTGCTTTAAAGCCAGCTTTAGAGCGCTTTTGCGCTTGTAATTTAAAGTTTGTCCTGTTTGTTGCATTTACCTGTTGAGGCTACACACTCAAGTGTGCTAGCCTGTGTTACATATTTATTGCACCTTCCTGCTGTTTGTTGCAAAAATGAAAAAATATATATATATCCTTGTTTCCCATCTTTCCTGACCTAGAGTAGTCCAAATATAGGCTTTGCTGTATTCTGGACTTTTGGAAAGTTCCTGTGTTTCCCATTTCCTTTCTTGGATAGAGGGAGGCTTCTTTGTTCACCAGTAGCAGTGGGGAGCTTGGAGCAGCCTATCTATCCCTGGAGGAGTGTTCCCACACAAGAATCTGGTAGTCTATTGGCCGTTTTGGGCCAATTTCTAGCTCTTTCAAGTCCCCCTGTATAAAACCCTCTTTGGCACGGTTTGTGTGCTTGTTACTACTCAGCCAAGTTCCTCATGGTCCTGCAGAGTGGTGCTAGCAGCAGAGAGGCTAAAAGAGCGACTGCTAACCTGATAAAAGTTTTTTTCCTGCTGCTACCTGGGCGACTGTCCGATCTAGCTAAACTGCAAGTATTTCTGCTTCTTGAACTGTTTTAAACTGTTTAAAGTTGTTTTTGCACCTCTACTTTTAAAGTTTGCCCTGTTTGTTGCATTTACCTGTTGAGTCTACACACTCAAGTGTGCTAGCCTGTGTTACATATTTATTGCACTTTCCTGCTGTTTGTTGCAAAAAAGAAAAAATATATATCCTTGTTTCCCATCTTTCCTGACCTAGAGTAGTCCAAATACAGGCTTTGCTGTATTCTGGACTTTTGGAAAGTTCCTGTGTTGCCCATTTCCTTTCTTGGCTAGAGGGAGGCTTCTTTGTTCACCAGTGGCAGTGGGGAGCTTGGAGCTGCCTATCTATCCCTGGGGAAGTGTTCCCAGCACAAGAATCTGGTAGTCTATTGGCCGTTTTGGGCCAATTTCTAGCTCTTTCAAGTCCCCCTGTATAAAACCCACTTTGGCATGGTTTTTGCACTTGTTACTACTCAGCCAAGCTCCTTGTGGTCCTGCAGAGTGGTGCTAGCAGCAGAGAGGCTAAAAGAGTGACTGCTAACCTGATAAAAGTGTTTGTTTTCCTGCTACTACCTGGGCGACTGTCCGATCTAGCTAAACTGCAAGTATTTCTGCTTCTTGAACTGTTTTAAACTGTTTAAAGTTGTTTTTGCACCTGCGCTTTTAAAGTTTGTCCTGTTTGTTGCATTTAACTGTTGAGGCTGCACACTCAAGTGCGCTAGCCTGTGTTACATATTTATTGCATTTTCCTGCTGTTTGTTGCAAAAAAGAAAAAAAAAATCCTTGTTTCCCGTCTTTCCTGACCTAGAGTAGTCCAAATAAAGGCTTTGCTGTATTCTGGACTTTTGTAAAGTTCCTGTGTTGTCCATTTCCTTTCTTGGATAAAGGGAGGCTTCTTTGTTCACCAGCGGCAGTGGGGAGCTTGAAGCAGCCTATCTATCCCTGGAGGAGTGTTACAGTACAAGAATCTGGTAGTCTATTGGCCATTTTGGGCCAATTTCTAGCTCTTTCAAGTCCCCCTGTATAAAACCCATTTTAGCGCGGCTTTGCGCGATTTTGCGCATAGCGCAGCATCAGGCAGCGCCGCTTAATTGGGTTTAAACCATTCTCGGCTCCACAAAGTCTGCTCTTCACTTTTTCCCTTAGAACTGATCTAGTTCTCATAATAAACACCCTATTCCCACTCTAAAGCCTGGCACTTGCTCACTAAAGCAATTATATAAGTCAGCACTAAAAAATTAAAAGCACTACGCCCTCACAAACTCCCCTTAAGTACTTTGCTCCCCATTGGCCTTTTTTTTTCAATTATAAAGGAATTCCCAATACTATTCTAGCATGTCCGAAGGTCAGTTGTCAATCTCCTCTCTGGTCCAGCTGGTGAATCTTGGAATCTTGAGGCAATGTTACAACTGCCTCATGTACACAGACAACCCTCTCCTCCTCCCAACAAATTCCAACACATGTGAGAGATGCAACCATATAGCCAAACTGGAGGCTATGCTCTCTCAACTCAGTACTGGCGTAACCAGTCAGGAAGAGAAGGAAACCACACTCACTACAATTCCAGTCTCACATAGACCTACCACGACAGCAAACCAAACACATAAACACACAAAAACATACTCGGAGGCTCTAAATAAAAATCTGCCTAAGCAGCAGAGACCTCCAAAGCAGACACCCAAGCAACCGATACCCCAAAAAAAACATGTGCAACACATAGCTCATAAAGCCAGTGTGCCGAACAGTCACAGTCCTTAAGGCTAAACAACACACCTGATACACTTGTAATAGGTGACTCTATCATCAGGCATACTGACGTCCCGCTCACCAGGCTGAACAAGGAGAAGGTCAAGGTGAGCTGCCTGTCAGGCGCTAGGATCCGCCACATAACATAAGCACTCAGGTCACTCCAAGGCAAGTACAAATATGACTCAGTCATTGTCCATGCTGGTGTGAATGACCTGAGATGTACCTCCCTGGACTGCATGAAAAGAGACATAGAGGAGCTCTCTGAGCATGTAGCCCAGGCTGGTATGACCCTGACCTTGAGTAACATCTTACCCTCACCAAGAATTATGCCACAATATGAAGACAAGATGATCAATTTCAACAATTGGCTTAAGTATTGGTATCATTCAAAGGGGATCCAATGCCTGTCTACCTGGGATGACATGCTCGACAAGCCACGATGCTTCGCTAGGGACGGCTTGCACCTGTCACCCCTGGGCTTTTGGATATTGGCAAAGGCTCTTGCCACCCCCATAGTGCCTTTTTTAGGCAAGGCTCAAAAGACATACCCACCTCCATAGGTATCACAAGGGATAAGAAACTAAGAGTAATCCTACTCAACGCAAGAAGTCTAAACCTCAAGATGTACGCACTTGAAACTCTCCTTAGCATGGAGAACATTGATATCTGTGCAGTAACAAAAACCTGGTTCAAGGCTCCCGAGAGCACCCCAGCACTACCAGGTTATACCTCATACCATGTTTTTCGGCCCCAAAATTGGACCGAACCACAAAAGGAGGGGGAGTATCAATATTCGTCAAAGATACCCACACCTCCAGGTTGGTGGCACAGCACGAAACATCAGAGACTATCCATGTGCAATTAACAGTGGGTAAAACTGCCTTCCAGTTTATAGCCTACTACAGACCACCCTCCCAAACCCAGGAACCCCACTTGGCCTTCCTGAGAACACTGGAAAATATGAAGGTCTCTCCAAACACCATTATATTGGGCGACTTCAACTACCCTAACATAGACTTGGAGCATTACTCTAGCTCCAACACCCTAGCCCGAAGGTTCCTAGAATTTATAAACTCAAATGCTATGGAACAACTTGTTGCCACTCCCACAAGAGGGGAAAACAAACTGGACCTGATCATCACCAACATGGGGACTCTATGCTCCAGACCAGAAGTGTATCCCTCACTGGTATGATCAGACCATAAACTAATCTCACTAGATATTCACATCCCGACCCCAGCCCCTGCCCAGAAAACCACAGTCAAAAACTTCTCTAAAGCAAATTTCACACTCCTCAAAACTGAGGTGGAATCCTTCAAAGCCCCCGGGCCTGTGGAAAATATGGCCCAGACCGCAGAATCCTTTATAAACGCATTCTATGAACACCTTCAGGAATGCATGGATCATGCAATCCCAAATAAAACCAAGACCCAATCCTCCAAAGTTAGGCGTCCTGTCTGGTGGACACCAGCCATAAACAAACTATACAATAGAAGGAGGAAGCTACTACATGATAGAGCAAAATCCCAAAAAAGGAAGACATCTCTGATCAGTATTAGCAAAAAACTACGGGCACTCATAAAATCATCTAAGGCCAGCTTTGAGAGAAAAATTGCACAGGACACTAAGGATAATCATAAGGCTTTCTTTAGTTATGTTAGAAACCTGGGTGGGAATTCCCAGATATGCTCAGAATTAGTCCAAAATGACAAAAAATACACCGAACCCACAGACATTGCCAACATCCTAGCTGACAGGTTCAGCGCAAACTTCTCCCCCCCTTCCCCACCAAAAGGGCAAATATCTATCCCAGCAGAGTGCTGCCCCCCTGACATCTCAGATGCTCAGGTAAGAGCTGCCCTCTCCAAAGCAAAAAACACAGCATCAATGGGACCAGACGGTGTCCCAGGCTGTGTCCTACATGAACTCCAAGAAGAACTAAACCAAAACATAAAACTACTGTTCAATCTCAGCCTTACTACAGGATATGTACCCAAAGAGTGGCGTACAGCAACAGTGGTCCCTCTCCACAAAAGTGGTGCCTCAACGGATCCTGGAAACTATCGCCCCATAAGCCTGACTAGCTTGGTCTGCAAAGCTATGGAAAGGTTCATCATGGACCTCATAAAGATATTGGGGACCTACAGACACTGGATCCTACCCAGTTCGGCTTAAGGGCAGATCCTGCCTCTTAAACCTGGTTGATTTCTTTGAAACAGTCACCAAGGCCATTGACGAGGGGAAGGTGGTCCACACAGCCTACCTGGACCTTGCAAAAGCCTTTGATACAATACCCCACTCGGGCATTATAGATAAGCTCACCAGCTTAAATATAAACCCCTATGTCACTAGATGGGTTGCAAACTGGCTCAAGGACAGAACCCACATGGTTAGAATTGCTGGAGCCATGTCAGACTCCAAACCAGTTACAAGTGGCGTCCCACAAGGCTCAGTCCTGGGACCTCTCTTGTTCGGCATATATTTCTCGGAGGTACAGGCTAACATGGAAGGACTGTGGCTGACCAAGTTCACAGATGACTGCAAACTGGGCGCCATAATCAACTCTCCAGCCGACACAAGCATCCTACAAAAGGGCCTCATAGAAACAGACAACTGGTGCCAGAGCCATGTCCTCAAGCTAAACGCCAAAAAGTGTATAGTAATCCCCTTTGGCAAAAACAAAGTGCCCACAAATTACCACATAGGTGGTAATCCATTAAGTATGGAAGAAGTAATTAGGGACCTGGGGACCCAAGTTGATAGCAATCTCTCATTTGACAACCACGTGGCCAAAGTGGTTAGAAAAACATTTTATATAGCCCACCTAATCATGAAGGGATTCACATCTAGATCAGAGGAGGTCATTGTGCCTCTTTACTCATCCCTCATCAGGCCCATAATTGAGTACAATGCCCCTTTTGGGATGTACCTTACCAGACACCTGCAGCAACTGGAAAGACCCCAAAAGTACCTCACCAAGAGGATCAAAGGGCTCAAACAGATGCCATATGCTGCCCGGTTAAAGAAACTCCAGCTCTACTCAGTGGCATACCACCTGCTCAGAGGCGATCTGTGCCTGATGTATAAAGCCATGTCCAACCCGAAATTAATAGACATGCTGCACCTCAGAAAATCCAAATCCCATCGAGCTATGCACTTGAGAGACTTGAACCTCAGCACTGAAATAAATAGTACATGCTGGAGGGACAGATTCATAACCCAGAGGCTCCCTTCAATCTGGAATAAATTCCCAGTCCAGGTTAGGCAGAGTCCCTCATTGACTCTCTTCAAGAGGAATCTTGATGACTGGATGGGAGATAGTAGGTTTACCCCGGGTATCACTTCTGTGTCACTGTTAGACAGAGGCACAGTATACTAACCTCGAAAAAAGGGCATAGCAAAATTCATTTAAAATGGGTGCCGAAAGCCAAACACACTCTGGCTAGGCTTATAAATGCCCTAGGGCAGATAGCCTAGTATGAACCTATGAACCTATGCAGCAATAACATGAAGTCGCAGTGTCAAATACCCAAATATCTCACAATTTTAGCAATAATTGTACCATGGTGCATTCATTCTTCACAATATCATGTAGCTTCTGTCCTCACATAGGTGTTCAAATCCCACATTGACAGACTATAAGTATTCTGCATCCTTATGCTGTTATGCAGGAATGGCATCCATCACTTTTATCATGTGTATAATTACAGTGGGAGAAATCTCCACCATCCCTTTTATCTCATGATGTAATGACATCACATAGGTGGAGTCTCACAGTTGTGTTAAGACTTCCACTGTGGCACATGTGATTCATACAGATGTCATTAGTTTGTGGGCTTGCATAGGTTGTTGTTAAATTCCAGCAAAGGGCAAAATTATATGAATGTATGGACATTGCACAAACAACACTGCATTGAGTTATTATTATCCAGTCATCTGATAGATAAACAAAAATTAACTTATTTTGTAATCTCATGGCAGTGAAACAGTTGTTCTGTGAATGTTGCGGTTTAAATGCTCCTGTAGCACGTGCATTGAGTATTGACTTGTATAGCATATCTATACAGACAAGGTGTAGTTCAGTTCTGGGACAGTGTCTGTACAAAACAATGGAAAAAAGGTTCCTTAGTTAAGAAACAGTGATACTGGGCGATTTTGTAAACATTAACATAGGTACCTCCTTATCATCATTCTGAAAAAATAATATTGTACAAATTATCATCAGAAGTCCTTTCTTACTTCACACAATTTCAGTTATGCACAACAAGCTCCATTGCTCCTGTGGCAGACACAGTAAATACAGAATTCTGTAGAGTGTGTTGTATGATAGGCAGCGGTTTGAATCTGGTAACATCTGTTTATCTGTCTGCCAGATAACTATGCCAAACAGGAGTGGCTTAGGCAATGAAAGTAGTTATTGCACGGTCACAGGGCCACATTTTTATGGTCTCGTGCTCCAAGGTAGGGGATCCATACTCATTAGAATAGGACAGTGCTGTAGCCCCTCAAGGGTGTTCTTCATAATGCAGACATTATGCCTATTTCTGTGGAGTCAATGGCTGATACTCAGTTGTCTGATATCTGTCCTGGCATGTGTTCAAGTCTGGTGAGATGCAGATGTCAAGTATGTCATTGACTGTTCACAGACATTACTTATTTTCCATATAATAATATTGCATGCCTTCTTCCAAGCATTTATGGAATTCTTTTCTTCACACTGTATAATTTTATAGGATATAGCTTACAAACCATTATTTATGGTATAGCATGATGCCAGATCATCATAAAGTGTGATTGGGCCTGTATTAGGACACTTTCTTGGGTGTTCGTGTTGTTTACATGCTGGTGTGGCACTTCTCTCTGTAATTTCTTGTGAGCATGCCCAGTATAATCATGTAGTAGATGCACTCCATTTATGAATGGAGACCTTGAACTAATGAAATAATCAGAGCTATGTTGTCATTTGTCGCTTGTATATTTTGAGTGTTATTATATGACTTTTTAGGATTTGCATGAATATACAACACATGCTTGTCTAACACGTTTAAGGTAATATACCCCTTTTGCTACATTTGCAAATAACAACAAATGGCAAAAAATATGTCCCTTTTTAACATGCATGACACAACAGCTGTATGGTTAATTTCTTCTTGTTTATACATGATGAAGTGGAAAATTCAGCAGTACTGTCTGTTAGCATACAACTATTCCCTGTATATACATGCCATATTCAATAACTGCAGTCTATGTGAATAACCCCTTATGTATCTACTATCCTTGCTAACTGTAACCTTAGTTCAGCATGTTATTAACATTTATATCACATTTACTCCCCTTTGTTACACTGTTGCTTTTTGAACAGGATTTATTATTACAATCAATATGGAATTATTTCTGCTAAAAACTTTTCTTTGCGACTTAAGCACATTTGACTCCATTACTTGAATAGATTTTCGCTGTTTTCCCTCCCCTCTTTCTTCTTTCTGCACTAATTCGATTGTATTCTGTGTATAGTCTCCCCATCTAATGTCCCATGCATGTTAACTTTTTTAATCAACTTGCTCTTACTTTGCATAAGCTCTTCATGTGTGCTCACATAATAAGTTTGTCTATAGGCAAGCCATTTTGCTTACATTTTGTGCTCATGCCTCCCTGCACCTTTTTGTGGCCACCAACACTTCTGGTGGCCATGAAAAGGTACTTCTAAACATGTAAGCAAGATGAGCAGCATGCATATTCAATGAGCACTTCTGCTCATCATGTCAACATACTTACATTTTGTAGGCTTCACATGAAGCCTACATGATTGTTAATGAATCCCAGTTGTAGCCTACAGCTTCTTCTTTTGGCTTTTCCCAGTTAGGGGTTGCTACAGTGGATCACTGTCTGCTCATGATTGACACTGGAGTTTTACAGTGTCAAGTTGCCAGCCCAATGCCCAGCCTTCCACAGAAGGCACACATGCACTCACGCCTAGGTCAAATTTAGTGCATCCAATCCACCTACAGCATGTCTTTGGGATGTGGGAGGAAACCAGACTACCCAGAGGAAACCCACGCAGCCACAGGGAGGACATGCAGACTCTGCACAGAAGGCACCCTAGCCGAGGATCGAACCAGAGAACCTCTTGTTGTGAGGCGGCAATGCTAACCGCTGCACCACCATGGCCGTCCATGTAGCCTACAGCAAACTGTGCAAATAATGGACAATTATTGGCTAAGATGGCTGTTGTAAACTTCTGAGCAGCATAGAGCAGCTATGAGTTACTTAGAGGACTTGACAGTAATGCAAGTGCTCACTGCAGCTCATTGCACAGCTCTGAGCAGCTGTAGACATCTGCAAGATCCACTGTTAACACAGATTAAACAATGTCTGGAAGAAGGAGGAGAGAGTGGCTCAGATGTAGATCAAGACACCTGTATCTCGACAGGGTATATTGTGGCAATATGGCACTAAGAAAAACAGCGCACTAAACTAAACTAACATGCCTTATTTAAAACAATGAAAGACAGCAAAAGACAAGCACACCAACCAATATCAACTCACCAGCATTTTGCCTCAGTTAGAAACACAAGCCTAAAATTATTCTGGTTTTCTGTTCTGCCACCAAAATAAAGCAGTAATTCAAATTCAAAGCAAGGTACCAAACTAAGCTAGACATAGTGCAAGCTATATTAGTATATACAGTATTGAACAAAATCAAATACAATTCACTTAAGACCAATGGTTTTGGCTTCAGTAGAAGAGTCACATCCAGCATGAGCTAGTCACAATCTGGAACCTTGTTTATAACAATGGAAAACAACAAAAAAATGACTGCCCTGTACAGAACTTGCCCAGTTGTTGGGCCTCTTGCCTCCTGCAGAAGTTACTCAGGCAGTGCTTTATTTAAACCTTCCCTCTGGAGTAGAAAAGATGGTAACCAGGTACTTCATCTTGTCCTTCTCCCAGTCAGCCCTACCTATGGCCAGAGTTTGTTCTTGAACTTGTATTGCTGGCTGGACAAACACTCTGCTTCAGTACCATCACACTAGCTTTATGCAAAACTACTTTATGGACTTCCCAGACAACACCAGGCTCAGAATGACATTTATTACTGTTTCTTTGTTAGCACATCACTGTACCCAGTTTGTTATTTTGGCACATGCGTATTAAAAGTGTGTATTGTTTGCCACATAAGCAAAGAACATGCATAAATATTTATTGGGCAAATACAGCTGGGAGCATTCTGATGCCAGTGCATTTTGTTATATGTAAATGTATAAAATATTACCAAAACTACTGCCTGTGTAGTCCACCCAATGAATGCATATAGCACCCTGCATATGTTCTTCCCTTCACCTACCTGCATTACACCACTTTGTCTAGGTTATATTGAATGTGCATGTTGACCTTTCCTTCACCATACCCTCTATGACTATTTCTGTGAAAATAATGTTTCTTCACATTGATGACTGTTTGTTCTATTTGTAGAATGAGATAGCCAGTTATCTCCACTCTCCCTCCTTTTCAGTTCCATTTAAGACACATTTTACACAAAATTTGATGTACCTGTATCATATCATACCCCCATCTGTTCTTCAGGAAGTACATCCTTACACCTTCTGTTCATTCTGATTTTTGACCTTCTCCTTTTCCATTCTGTAATCTTAATAGCTATTTACTGTAAGCTATCAAACATGTAATACTTCTCTCACTCACTAGCGCTCTCTCTCTCTCTTTCTCTTTCTCTCCCTTTGAAAGTCATTACTGTACTCTTTCTGTGAAATCTCTGAATTAGAAAAAATAATCTTTTAATCACTGCAATCAATGGCTATTAAGAAGATTACTTCAACATTCTGTTAGCAGTGCCATTGCTTTTCAAGTCTGTTCCTGATAGTTCATCCCATGTTTAACTGTAACTTCTGTCTTTTTTTTACCTACTTTAATCCATTCATTCCCAGGACTACAACCAATGTTGATACAACCAAAATTGTCACCTGTCTGCCCATGCCACCAACCGTTTTATAACAGGCATCATATCATTCATAATTGCCATGCCTTTTGAATCACTGACAAATAGATCATTTCTGTTCTCTGTTGTTATTATTAGAAATGAGACAAACTGAAAGGACAGACCCTAACCTGTGGTACCATGTCTGTGAAAATATCTCCATCACTGTTAATCTCTGATATTTGCTTTTATTTAATCTAACCAACAATCCACTTAACCATTTTATCTCTTACATCATTCTGACTCATTATGCCTGTTCAGCCCCAGAGAGGGAATAAAAGGCTTTACTTAACTGTAGGTATCTAAAAACACAAGATTCTCCTTTATCGAATGCCTTGGTTACACAGTCATAAAAGCAGTGCATGATTTGACTGACAGGGCCTTTTGCTACATCTGTGTGTAATTAATGATATTCAGATTACTGTCCATTATACTGTATAATTTATCAGTTTTAATGGTGGCAACTTTACTTTGATTTCCCTATAAATAAATAATTCAAAGTAATTGGTCTATAATTCCCTAGGTTAATTTTAAAACTGATGTAAGAAGTAGAACAACTGCAGGACATTTCTAGACCAGTTTGCTTTCAATCAAGAGTCACATAAATTTTCAGCAAACTGTACAAGGACTGGTGTGTATAACGTGTTAGCTAATCTAAAATGAACAAAAGAATGCCCAGCCTGTTCACTCAATGGTTATAGTTTTGGCAGCATGACCTCAGAGCTAGGAGTTCAATTCTAACCTCCAGTTACCATCAGTGCAAAGTCTGCTACATGCATTTTTCATGTCTATACGTTGTTTTTTTAACCCTCTGGGAGATTCAGTTTCTACTAGACATCTAAGGAACACACTGAATGAACCAGTTACTCAGTCCATATTCATTAAATTTCCTCTTGCCCTTGTGACCCATGTTGTGGCTGAAGAGTGTGGATCCATCCATTTACCAGGTTAAGAAAAACAAAATGACATAAAAATTAATTTAAAGCATTAAATGCAGGAGCAGTCAACAGATGCTGCAAACATCATATTGCAGCAGCTGAATAAGAAAAGCAAGCAGATAGTTTCATATCTGTGTATAGATTAGGACAGACTGTTGCTTCTGAAATGGTTAAGTCTATTACGGTTTCAAAATTATATAGCTCAAGTTAGTGGTTAGACAGTATGCCACTGAATGGCTGAAGTTGACCACATCACTGGAAAACCACCACCAGTGTAATGTAATATCTATAGTCTTAAAAGCTGAGACACAGGAATTATGCTTGTCATTTATTACTGTTGATTGCAGAGGAAGCAATTGTACTAATTCCCCAAAGATGTAAGTAATATGCACTGTAGTTGTGGCTGAAAACATGTACAGTGCCAGATGTACAGTCAGTTCCCATTTTGTAGCATGCCATTTTACACACACACACACACACACACACACACACACACACACACACACACACACACACACACACACACACACACACACACACACACACACACACACACACACACACACACACACACACACACACACACTCACACACATGCACACAGACACATTTTCTCAGTCTCCCACTGTCAAACACATGCGCACACAAAACACACATACCTATCCATCTGGTTTCATTGCAAGTTAATGCTTTCCTGACATGGTCAGTCAGTTGTGACTAAAATTAATTATGAAAATGAAGAAAAATTGGAATTACTTACTACTGATAAAAACCAAGTTCTTGTAACATGTAGATATGTTGCTACTTTTATTTTTCTATGCCTTGGTAGATCTGCCTTCCATTAATGAACTTGCTGAATGGGGGTAGCGCAAAAAGGAAACTATGATGTATGGCTGTTTGAAATTTCATATGTTATGTGATAAAATGGTGCAGGATAAACATAAAGGCTACCGTAATTGATTTGAAGTATATAATTTCATAACTATCAGGTTTCATTAAATTCCTTAGTCTTGCTTCTTTGTTTGTTAAAACTATGCACATTCTAGGTGGGCCAGTGATGCAAATACCGGGCATCTGTCTAAGTTGCTGGAGCGCTGAGATCAAATACCTACTTAAGTGTCAGAAGAACCGTGCAGGATAAAGGGAATGGGATCATGTGACCAGTGGCACACTTTTCCATTTGGTAGGGGGATTACTCAGCAGTAGGGAAGGTAGTTTATTCAGGAATAGGATAAACTTCCACTGATTCATTTCGACTATCACAGCCTGTTGGAGTAAGTGGTATTAACCCTAAACCCATGGATGCCAGGGCCCATGAATAACTATATCTGTGCATTATGGCCACCATAAAGCTTTGCACAAATTGAAGGGACTGCGGGGCATGCAGATTGGAGCATGATGATACTCAAAGGTTCATGAATAATAAGATGGACCCCTACCCCCACACACACACACACACACACACACACACACACACACACACTCACACACACGTGCTAAATGTTAGTGGAATAAAAAGACAAATAAAATAGATGAAAACATAATTACATACTTAAAAAGTATCAATTTTCAGACTTGTATTTTTTTTTTATCAAATACTTATTATAATGAGTATGTTAATGATATACATATATGTCACTTTGGGTTAGGCATAATTGAGGAATAGATATTAATCTCCATAAGACTCTTATCATGAGGTTATATTGAACTGTGGGAAAAAATGGAAAGGAAGACAGGATGGTCATATGTTTCTTCTAGGATTTATTCAGGAGCAGACAAGTACTTATTTTGATAGAACTTTATGGTGTTACATTGTTAAATTTAATTTAGAAGTGGCATGGAGAGTGAATAAAGTAGGAAAGGGTAGATTTACAATGCTAGGGAATAGATGGTGACAGAATAAAATGCATTTTTATGTAAAAAATATTTTCAGTGTTCACAGAATATGATAGTAGGAAAGCATTCTGATAGCAGTAACCTATATACTGATCTCTCTGTCTCTCTCGTTCTCTCTCTCTCCCTTACTCACTCCCCACTTTCTCTCTCTTTCACTCTCTCTGTTATCTAAACAACGATTGCAGACTACATCAATCACTTTCTTATCCAATACATACAAAAAGTACAGTTTTGTACCTACCATAAATGTAGATGTTCGAGGATCTCCATTGCTGCAGTCCTGACAAATGGGTACTCCGCTGCCCACCATCGGCCCGAATACCAAAGGGCTAGAACTGGCGTCGGTCACGGGCGCCTGAGACTGACGTAAGTACTTGTCAGTACAAATGCGCATGGCCGACGCCATAACCTCAGTCTTTCTTGCCTCAGACGTCAGAATGCAAAAAAGAAAACACCACCCAAAAAACCCCAATGTAAAAAGAAAAAGGGGGAAGGAGGGAGGGAAAATAGGACTGCAGCAATGGAGATCCTCGAACATCTACATTTATGGTAGGTACAAAACTGTACTATGTTCGTCGTCTCCCATTGCTGCAGTCCTGACAAATGGGTAGAATCCCAGAGCAACGGAAAAAGGGGGGCTGGCCAACTAAATAGCAGGAGGAGCTGCAGACATGCCCTGTAAGACTGCAGTGGCAAACCCAGCCCTAGACCTAGAATAAAGAGGCAAATGATAATGCTTTGTAAAGGTATGTACAGAACTCCAAGTAGCTGCCTCTAGAATGTCTTTCGTAGCTACCCCTCTCAAAAAAGCAGTAGAGGTGGCCGTAGCCCTAGTAGAATGAGGCCTGATCCCAACTGGAACCTCCTTACCATGATGAGAGTAACAAAAAGCAATACAATGGCCGATCCACTTGGAAATAGTTTGTTTCGAGACAGCTGTCCCACTTGAAGCCACAGCAAATAAAACAAATAACTGTTGAGATCTCCGGAACTCATTGGTCCTGAACAAATAATACCGTAACTGCCTATGCACATCCAAAGAATGCAAAACTCTTTCCCCTTCAGTTTGGGGGTTAGCATAAAAAGTAGGCAAATGTATAGATTGGTTCAATGCCACATTAGAAACTACCTTAGGCAGAAAAGTAGGATTAGTACGCAAGGAAACTCTGTCCTGGTGAAAAATCAGAAAAGGTTCCACTGCCATGAGAGCCTGTAATTCAGACACCCTTCTAGCAGAAGTAACAGCCAATAAAAAAGCAGTCTTCCAGGACAACAACTTCAATTCAGCCGTAGCTGCAGGTTCAAAAGGAGGCAGAGTCAGCTTTTCCAAAACAAAATTAAGATCCCAGGCAGGAGCAGGAGCCCGTCGTGGGGGTCTTATATTCTTTGCCCCTCTAAGAAACTGTTTAAGCAAAGGATGTGAAAATAAAGGAGGATCACCATCATAGTGAGCAGAAATAGCTGCAGCATGCACTTTTATAGAAGAGAAGGACAAACCCTTGTCCAGTAACATAGTCAAATATTGCAAAGTACAAGTCAAATTAGGCAACGTGACATCAAGGCCTTTAGCTGAACTCCAAAGAAAAAATCTGTTCCATTTATCAGCATAAACTTTCCGAGTACTAGGACGCCTGGCTTCCAAAAGGACATCCAAAACTTGTTGAGGGAGCTGAAGGCCCTCATCCTCTAAAACTGAATGCGCCAGGCTGTCAGATGTAGGGATTGCACCCTGACATTGAGAAAATGATTGTTTTCCTGAGACAATAAGTGAGGAATCCGCGGTAATGGCCAAGGTGTCCCGTGAATTAGGTTCCTCAGCAGAGGGTACCAATGTTGACGAGGCCAATCCGGCGCTATAAGGATCATGCAAGGTTTGTCCCTCCTGACTTTCAACAGGACCTGTGGAAGAAGAGGTAGAGGAGGAAAGGCATACACGTGAAGGTTGCTCCAACTGAAGGATAGTGCATCTATTTTCCAGACTTTCGGATGAAACAGCCTCGTGCAAAACAGAGGCAGTTGGGAATTCAGAGGAGAAGCGAACAGATCTATGTCTGGAGTTCCCCAAGCCATGGTCAACTGATGAAATACCTGAGGATCCAACTTCCATTCGTGAGGATCCACCATCTGTCTGCTCAGAACATCTGCTAACGAATTTTGTGCTCCTGGCAGAAACTGTGCTCGAAGAGTGATGTGCAGATCCAAAGCAGTTTCCCATAACAGCATTGCTTGTCTGCAAAGAGGGTAAGAATGAGTACCCCCCTGCTTGTTGATGTACCACATGACAGTTGTGTTGTCTGTTCAAATCAACACCAGTCCCGGTCGAAGTAGATCCTTGAATGCTTTTAAGGCAAATTGAACCGCCAGCATCTCCTTCATGTTGATATGCAAGTGAAGCAACTCCGGGGGCCAAAGGTCTTGAATCCATTTTCCTTTGAAATGAGCTCCCCAGGCTGACTCCGAGGCGTCTGTCGTTAATATCTGACTTGCCTCCGGTTGGGTCACAGAGAGTCCCTTGTTTAGGTGACATTCCTGAGCCCACCACACAAATTCTTTCTGAATGCAAGGAGAATCGAATGACAGTATCCAAATCGTGGCTGTGTTGAGTCCAAACGCTTTTGAGATACCACTGTAGCTTCCTCATATGCAGTTTGGCATTGGGAAGTACTAGAATGCAAGATGCCATGAACCCCAAGGCTTGAAGGACTGTCCTTGCAGTCAGCCTGGACATTACGGATAGCTGTTGGAAGTATAGGTGAAGATTTCTTTGTTTGTCCGGGGTAAGAGATGCCATCTGAGTAGCTGTATTCAGTCTCACACCCAGAAAACACATCTCCTGTGAGGGTACTAGACTGGACTTTATTTCGTTCACAGAATACCCTAGGCATCTGAAAACTGTCATCACAAACTGCAGATGTCGAAGAAGTTCGTGCTTGCCCTGAGCCAGTATCAAACAATCGTCCAGATAAGGATAAATTTGAATTCCCTTAGCCGGAGAAAAGCTATTACTGGAGCCAGGACTTTGTGAATACCCTGGGCGCAGTAGATAAGCCAAAGGGCAACGCAGAGAACTGATAATGCAAATTCCCAGTCCGAAACCTCAGGAATTTCCTGCAACTGGGCCTGATAGGAATGTGAAGATAGGCCTCCTTGAGATCCAAAGTCACCATCCAGTGATCTCTGCCTAGCATAGGCAACAGCTGCTGCAGTGTCAACATCTTGAATTTCGGAATTTCCAGAAAGGTGTTTAGAATGGATAAATCCAGAATGGGCCTCCAAGTATTTCCCTTCTTTGGCACTAAGAAAAGACGGGAATAAAACCCTGTGCCTCTGTCCACAGAAGGAACTGCCTGTATTGCTCCCAACCGAGCAGAGAAAAATCTGTGCCTGCTTCCAGTCTTTGCTGATGAGGCACATCCGGCATACCTTTGAAAGGAGGGAATGTGTGAAAATAAAACTTGTAGCCTCGAGTTATAATGTCCAATACCCATTTGTCTTGGGTAACCAAATGCCAATTCCCTTTGAAAAGTCCCAGTTTTCCCCCTAGAGGAGCTGCCAGCAAAGCAGAGTCCGGCAGCTGAAGACACAGGTCATTGGGACTGCTTCCGAAAGGACTGACCCCTGCCCACCCTAGCAGAAGGGGTAAAAGAATTCAAAGGCCTAGAAGTAACAGGGCCCTGAGAAGAAGCCCTACCTCTACCACGCCTCGACCTGCCCCTAGAATGAAAATCCGAAGAGGGAAAAGACCATCCCCTAGCAGGCCAATTCCTACTGAACTTAGGGGGCTGAACCTGTAAGAAGTCCTTTACCGTCTGCATAGACTTAGCTTTTTCCTCCATCTTTTCAAAACTGATTCCACTGGAGGGCCAAAAGAACATCAGATTGCAAAGGAGCATCCATAATGCGAGCCTTAACATGCTCTGACAAGGACTGATCTCTAAGCCAGGCATGTCTGCGAACAACAGAACTAGTAGCAGCCACCCTGGAAGAAGCTTGTAAAGCATCAAAACCACACTGCAAAGAATGCTTACCAACCTGGTCTGAAGCATGCACTAAATCCTGAAGCTCCTTACAGTCAACACCTTCAGACAAAGCATCCACTTTACATTTCAATTGACTTAGCAAATAATTCTGATACCTGAGCATATGAAATTGACAATTCAAAGCTCTCATAGCCAAAGTAGAAGAGGTATACAGTTTTTTACCCCACCTATCCAGGGCCCTAGCATCCCTGTCCAGAGGAACCGGATTTTTAACCACAGAAGCCTTAACACCTTTGGGGCCTTGAGAAATAGTTTCTGGATCAGCCCTAGGACTCTTATACAAGTACTTGTGAGCTTCCGGAACCCTGTAGTATCTATCTGGTTTAACTGGGGCAGGGGGCAGAGAATATGGGTTAAGGGCAGCCTCAGAAAATACATCCTGAACAACATCCAGTACAGGGGGAATAGCCAAAGGCCTGTGCTGAGGTAAAAACAAGAATTCTCTCAGCCTTTTACGAGAATCAGAATAATCCTGGCCATCCCACTGGAAATGTTCCCTCATGGAATGCAAAGTTTCAGAGAAAGAAAAATCTTCTGGAGGGACGAGGGAGTAGCGTCCTCAGCCTCCGAATCAGAATAGGGAGGGAAATCCTGAAGCTCTTCCACAGAGGAATCTGACTCATTGGAAGACTGAACCAGACCCTCCAACTCTGTGTCCATCCTGGGCCGCTTCACAGGGGGGGGGCATGGAACCCCTAATTAAAGTAATCAAATCTTCAGCCATCTTTAACATGTGCTTCCTAGGAGCTGGACCCTGGGGATTAGCACCAGCAGGGATAGACTTAGATTTAGAATGGCCCTTGCCCTGAGAAGGAGGAGGTCTAACTACCCTATGAGGGGAGGAAGCCACCGACAACAAAGAAGCACCCTCAGCCTGGCCTAACACAGGAGAAGCCACTTCCTGCAGTAACAAAGGCTCCCCTAGACACACTGGTAAACTGTCAGAAGGAGCCACTGAAGCAGTCAGTGGTTCCACAGAACCGACGTCCGGAGTGGACGCCTCATCCTGTTTGGACCGCAAAGACTTATCTTTGCACTTCTTAGAAGAACCAGTCATCGGAGAATCCGACGGCATGTTATAATTACAACGCTTACCAAACACCAGCCTAGCACAGTCCAACCGACGTTTAATAGTACGCTTGTTAAAAGTAGCACAAAAGCGACACCCAACAACGTCGTGCTCAGGCCCTAAACAAGGAATGCAGAGTGAATGGTAATCCCTATGAGGAATCTGTTTCCCACAAGAAATACAGTTATTAACTTTTTCTGACATCCGGCAATACTGAGGCAAGAAAAAGACAAAAAATGTTCCCAACAGGGTACTTAGCCAACTTGGTATCCGGTCTGAAACTCGAAAACCGACAGTTCCAGAACGCCGAACGGCACTTGCAAAAACTGCTTCTGCTGAGGACCATGCGGCAAGAAAGACTGAGGTTATGGCGTCGGTCATGCGCATTTGTACTGACAAGTACTTACGTCAGTCTCAGGCGCCCATGACCGACGCCAGTTCTAGCCCTTTGGTATTCGGGCCGATGGTGGGCAGCGGAGTACCCATTTGTCAGGACTGCAGCAATGGGAGACGACGAACATCTACAGATATAAATCTGACTCTACAAAATATCTATAAGTTATATCACACAACATCATCTAAAATGTACTAACACTGAAGCATGTGTTATGGACAGAACACATCCAAACACAACAATCTACACTGTGTTCTGTCATGGGAGTCACTATCTTGGCATATGACCAAGAACAAATTGTTCCGATATCACACACACACACACACACACACACACACACACACACACACACACACACACACGCACACACATATATACATACTGATATTTGCATATTCACATGCATTTACTGATACACACACACACACACACACACACACACACACACACACACACACACACACACACACACACACATACATATACACACACGCGTGCATTGTAGTGGTTGAAAACTGATTGTTAAGGAATCAAATGGAAGAAAATGTTAACATTATTCTAAATAGAAATTGCCTGTTGAATGTCTTTTACATCCCTTTTTAAACAGGCAACAGATAATCAGAAAACAATTTACTATTAGGGATTAATTTGCATTGTCAAGACTGTCATTCTAGATGATTTCAGTTTGGGATGAACAAATGTGATCTGTTGCGAGGTCAAAAGACATAAACAATTTGCAGCAATAGCATTATATTATATGAGTTTGCTGCATTAGAGCAACACAATGATATGTTAGCCAATGTAATCTCGTATGATTTACTTCCTTTATTTTTGCTTTTGAGGAATGCTTTCTGTTTGAGAAAACTGTGCATGATTTTGTAAAATAGTTAGAGATTTGTTCTTATAACCTTTAACCATGGCTTTGTGACAGTGATGGAGGGTACAAAATGCCAAATGGTGATTCTGGTGTGATGTATTTAAACCTTTGTTTTTTTTATTGCCATTTCTGAAAGTATAAACAATGCTTCTACTATGACTTGGGGAGTTATAACTCAGTGAGCACAACAGCTTGGGAATTTAGCCTGATGACAAACTTTATAATCTCCTTTACATCCCTCATATAGTGACAAAGACAACCCCTGCCACGTTCCATGAACTTATATATACCAGTTCTATGGCCACACAAACAGAAGTATTGAGGGAGAACGGTCCCAAAACAAAGGAACTGCTGCAAGTGCACACTTAGAAATGTTACCAGTGGTGACTTTCTTTGGAAAAAAGTGATCAGGAATTGGCTTTTCCAAGATGGTTGCCCACTGATCAACAGTTTAATTTCAGCTCTCCCACTGTGAAAAAGAAACTAATAGATAAGGGCCAGTAATTCTGCTAGTTTTACTAAAATCAACTAGAAAGGGTGAAGGGAAAACACTGACTGGGAAGAATCCTGAAGCTGTTCAGCAAAAAAGTAGTTCAGGCTCCAGCTTGGGTACAACAGATGGCTTGCAGTAATTTAGAAGACAAATAAATAAATCAAATGTGCTCAGAGTTGATTAAAATATGAAATATTGAAAGAGTATATCAACTCAAGTAAAATGTTGGAAAAATGAAAGAATTTTTAAACAGCTATTCATATGACCTGATAAAACTGCAAAAAATCAAAGGTCTAAATGAAGAAAAGGCTGGCCAAAAATGAGACTGCTCAAGAAGGCCAGTTTCAAAAAATGGTAGAGTTAGAAAATAGAGCACACAGAGGAAAACCTGAGATTTTCTCCCATACCAGATAAACTGGAAGGAGCAGTCTGTATTAATTTTATGAAACCACAAAAAAGCACCTGGACTGGTATTACACAGCAAGATTTGTTAATTGAAAGGGCACACCATATCTATGCTCAAAACCTGGCCTTGAGAAACAAGCTATCATACCAGCAGAAAGAGATAATCCTGACAAAACTGTGGCAGAAGGACAAAGTATTAAAATTGGAGACAGTAGAGTGTTTGTGGAGAATGATTATTCACTGTACACCAGGAAGAAGATAATCAAATGTATCCCACCAATCAGGGAATATCAAGAGGCAGGTGTGAGATTGAAACTGCTGTACCCAGCTGTGTTCAGAATATTTTTTTCCTGGAGGATCAACGTCATTTCTTGATGCAGAACATGCTACGGAGGAAATATAAAACTGTATCCAACAAAAAGTGAGCCATCAAACAGAAGGGGGCTCTGCTTCTCATTCTTCTGACAATAAAACTTCTAGAGATTTTGCCAGTGAAACCTTGTCCAATCTTCCAAAGGAAAATGCTTGAGAGACTGAAAGAAACACAGGAGTTGACTAGAAGAATCAAGAGTACCTTGGACTTGAACCAGAGTCTGGGGAGAGGGAGATGGAGATGAACAAGACCAGCAACACTGAAATTAGTGAATAAATGTGAGACTATAACACTTCAGTCACATTTGTGAAATATGGCTTTCCAAGAAAAATTGGCTAAGAAAGATTGGACATTTGTTGACTTTGTTAAATTTCTGGGGGACTGAAAGGCATATACCCCATCTCATGTTATTAATGTTTGGATGAATACTAAAAGGGAAAAAAAGACAAAGTAAATGTAGGTAAAACAATTTTTGTTCTTAACGGTATTTCTATAAAACATTTCATGATATATAAATTGCATGTTATGTAGTAAAGCATTTTCAGTGATTGTTGTATGTGATGCAGATACTAAAGTAAACAAGTGCTTTCTTCTTTTTTATTAGTTTTAAGAAATGTAGGCATTACTATTGTAAAAAGAAAAGAAAGGCTGGAAAAAAAGCACATTTAGGTTAATAGACTGTAATCTTGGTCTGTTGGAGTGATGGATAGGGTGTAAAAGTGCACTGATTATAAAATATGTAGAGCTGATATGTTTTCTTTTACTTTTGCATAATTTAATGTCCCAATAAATCCCCTGGATTTAATCTAATAATGATTTTTTTGTGTGTGTGAGTGGACTTTAAAAACAACTGAGAATGTAATGGTTTTCCTTTAGCAAACAAATCTCCAGTATGAGTTGAAAAGTCTTTAGATCTAGGCAGTTGTGCATTCTGTCCTTATGTTTCCATGGAAACAAGCTGACTACAGATGAAGGCAAAAAGACTCGAGATGTTTGGACATTGTCTGCTAAGAGAAACATAAAATTAAAAGGTACAAGGGCAAGCAGCTTAGTGAAAACTAAAGTTTGAAATTATTGGAAGTGAATAAGAGATATTAGCTTTTCTGGCCCCTGAATTATTCACTGCATCTACTAAAACAGTGTATAATTAATTTATAATTAAAGATAGCCATTGCACTTTTTCTAAAGGCTAAAACTTAATGTTTTCCGAAAGCATATAAGCTGTTTTGTACATCTGGGGAAGGGAATAAAGATAAGACAAGAGCAGAAAGCAAATCATTTAACTAGGACAACAGGTTTTAACATGCATCTTAGCATAAATAACCTTAATTTTATGTTAGGAAATGCCTGTAGGTGGACATTTTTCATTTGGGACAATTGTTCCTATGGGAGGCTTAATCTTCATTATTTGAAGATGTACATAGTTTTGTGTGTCTGCTTTAAGTTAATGGGTTATGGGGTATTCTGCAGGTGTGTTTGGTGATTTGTCTGACAGTTTTCATTAAAATGTCTTGTAAAATGTAACAGGTTCAAATGGAGATGACAAGATGCAACTGTATAAAGTAATCAACCTGTTCAACATTAGTGAGTGCATGTAACTGCTATGAACTGGCAGACTTTAAAAAATAACATAGAGAACAGAGCACTCTGTCAGAAATATTGGAGGAGCAAATGCGTATAACTAAGGAAATTATTTTTTGAGCTGGGATACAGGACCTAAATTGCCTAGACATAGTAAGGCCTTGTTTAGTTTAATTCTGGTGGCTACCAAAAAAAACAATTACTAAAAATGGAAATCAAAGTCTAAACCAATGGTATTTCAAGTAGTGAATATAATAACAAAGATAACATAGCTGAAAGTGGGATCTTTAGAAAAGAGTAAGAGCAAATTGCATATAAAAATAGAAATTGTGGGAATAACACATGCAGAATAATGTTTTGGAGGAGGAGTAAGTTTTAATGGAAGGCATTAATTCATCAATTTACTGTTGGATTGAAAAAAATTGTACAGAAGATGATATGTGATATATAATGTTTGTAACTGTGAATATGTAAATATGGTTTGTTTTCTATGTTTGCCAATGTCATAAGTGATAATTCAATAAAGGTATTAAAGATAGTCATAATCAAAATAATAAAAATGCAACTAGACAATGGGTCCTAGTAAAGTACAACTAAAAATAAAAATAAACAATTCTAGGTCCCAAGTATGCTGATAAAAATCAATTTAATAGCACAAACAATAAAATAGCTAGTAAGCGCTTTCAAGGTAAAAACCTCTTCATCAGACAAACATTAAGAAAGAGCATGTGCATTTATACAAACCTCAGATAAGAAGCAACCAATAAGCATCAACATTGCACATTCAAACAATAAAATAAGAACATCATCAAATCAGTGTCTAAAGGGACGGGTGGAAAGAAAAGGTTTCAATGATACAGCTTCATTCAAGCCTGGTGGTCTATCAGCTTGAAAATATATGATCCACTTGTGTTCACAAGCTTCAGTCCTGATTTCATATTCCCTCCTCTATCATTCTCTAATAATAATTAAAGGACAAAGAACTTAAATATGTGTTAAATACCACAGAGGAGTCCATGTTTCGCTAGGGCACTACTTTCTTTCTTGTTCTTAATATCATGCATATGTTCTTGCACCCATTCCCTCAGGGTGCAATCAGTTTTCCCAGTATTGTAGGCCCCACATAGAATGCAAAAGCTGTAGTAGGCCAAATGCTTGGAAGAACAATCAGCATAGAAACAAAAGTCTATCGATATTCCTAAAAGAGGATGAATAAAGCTAGCTCCAGAATATATATATTTACAAATGTTACAATGTTGACAAGAAAATGTACCCTGTCTCTGAGATATAATATTCTATACTTGGCCCTGATTCATATAACATAGATGCCTCTTGAGGGACATATTGTTCTTAAACGAAAACTTAGGTGTATCAGTAATCAAATTCCTCAGCTCATCACTAGCAAGCAAAATATCCCACCATTTTTTAATTATATCACACAGTCACTTATGGTGCTAGAAAATGTTAACGACACTCTAATCATGTTAGTTTTAGTAATGTGTTGAGCTACATCCTGTTGTTGACTACCTCGTTTAGCAAAATAAGGCCTCCCTGCTCTATCCCTTTCCATCAAAACTGACTCTATGCAGAAATTAATATCTCTCTCACTGTAACCCCTTGCTAAGAAATCATGTTCAACCTCGTTACATGCTAACTGTATCTATTGTTCATCGTTATGCAGTCTCATACTCCTAAGAAATTGTGATCTCAATACATTTTTAGAAACATGATGCGGGTGCATGCTATTCTTATGGAGATAAGCATTCTTCCTAGTATCTTTTCAATAAGCACAAGTGCTAAACTTAAAGTCCAAATTCTTACTAATATTTACATCTAGAAAATCAATATTATTATCTGGAATATTTCATAGGAAATTTCAAAAAGAGGTCATAGTATGTAAAAATTCGACAAACTGTAACAAAGATTCCTCAGTACCATTTCATAGAATAAAAATATCATCCGCGAACTGCTTGTACCATGACAAGCAAGAAATAAAGCTACTGTTTGTGAAAAGACCATGGGCAGGATTCACAAAGCCTCCGTGTAAGAGTTATAACTCATACACGGAGACTGCAGTTAAACGGAGTGATGTCAGCATGCTCTGCATATTCATGAGAGCATGCTGAATCACACTTAAGGCCAACACGGTCTGTGTAAGACAGTAGGGGGCGTGTCCGTAGGCCGAGCCCTGTAAGCGGACACGCCCCCAGAAGAGGAAAAGTACCCAAAGTAAACACCCACGACAGAGTCCACAGAAATGTGAATAAACAGAACACAACACATGCCCCCACAGACTATGAACAGAAAACATATAAATAAACATGTTTTATATTTTTTTTAATTGTAAAAATGTTTAACCGTGAGTGCACTCGTTTGCGCGGGCGTGCCCGTAGCGCAGCTACAGTTAGCAGTCAGTGGGAAAGCATATAAGAACTAAATATGCAAAATAAGCCAGGAAGCAATAGCGTAGTGGTAGAGATGTTGGCTGAAGAGCAGGCATTCATGGTTCAAGCCCCCATAACACCAATTTCTTTTTTTTAGCAAAATAAGCAGGAAACAAGTCCCTGACAAATATGTACACATAAAACCACAATTTATGTAAAATGCAATGAAATAGCCCATTTATATTGAAGAAATGTGAGGTAACAAAAGAATAAAAAATGCCAGATGTGCTCATAGCTGAGTTACAGTTTGACAGAGTGAGTGCATCTGCCCATAGATGAGCAGTGGTTTAACTGGTGCAAAATGAGTGCCCGTAGCTGAGCAGTGGTCTAACACGCTAAATCTATGTGCCCCTAACTGAGCTGAGCGTAATATGCGTGCTGATAGCCAAATGAGGCTTAAAGCAGTGTACCCCGCAAACAAGCTAACCGACGGGCAACGTTGAGCAAGCCGTATCAAAACTGCCTTTACACAGACACACCCCTCAGCATGTCTAGACAGTCATGAAAAATAAAAAGCAGTGGCCAGGTTCGAACCCAGGATACTATACACCATAGTCAAGGTACAGAACCACTAAGCCATGACAGCAGTAGCTAGAAATGCAATAATAGCTAATATATAGGAATGAATACAAACTAGAGCATGACAATGCAGGTTTACTGAAGTTGATACAATTCCAAAATGGCCAATCACAGATATGTGTGGGAAAAACGGACTATATAAGCCCCATAGGCGGGAATACACCACATAAACGAATGTAGAACTGACCTGCAGGCAGAATGACAGGAGTAGGAAAGGGTAGTTGCTTTCGAGCACAGAGGTGGGGTGTTGAGGAGTCCAGGTACATGGTCTGGCTCCTAGTCCATAATCATGAGGCCCAACTCATGCAGGGCCAGGTCCTCTGGGGAGCATACAGGGCAGAGGCGTGGGACCGGTTGGCTCATGATCTCACCAGTGCCACAGGGATTCCAAGGACTGGTGAGCAGGTCTGTCACCACCATGCAGACCTGAAGAGATGCAAGCAGGACCAACTGAACCATTGGATCCAGGAGGCCCAGCAAACACCCAACGCCCCACTACTGAGTAAGTAACATTTAATTATGTATGTAAGAAATTAAACTAGCTGATATTATGGAGATGTGTATTCCAATATCATTTCATTTATATTACAGCTGCTGGTGTCCGTTCTGCGAACCGCAGAGCCTATGGCGATAGGCTGGTGCGGTTGCGCCACCAGGTAGGTCAGTAATCCACTACCAGTAACTGTAAAGAAATATAAAAGTATGACAGTCAGCAAAAGAGTGCAGTGTAGTCAGTAAGGAATAAAATCTGCAAGTAACAGTGTGAAAGTGTCTGCAAGTATTGCTTGATTACAAAAGTGTGTTTCAGCCTGTAAGTTAAACCAAAAAATGAAACTGTCTGACATATATTCTGAAATAAAAATGCCCTACCTGTAAGAAAATAGTACACAACCTGCAGCAGGCTGAAAAGTATAGCTGCAGAAGATGATGAAATCACATGTGTGAAATATATCCCTGTGGAAATACTGAAACATGACAGAAGTGAGACTGCTGGAAAGGATTGTAATAACTACAGGTAAAACATGTCAATAAAGCCTAGAAGTAAGTACCATCCTGAATAGTAAAATGAAAGCAAGTGAGAGAGTGTGAGAAAGTGTCATGAATCCAGCAATACAGTAGTAAAAACCCCTAAATAAAATATACTGCAGTCAAGACAGAATGAAATGCATGTGAGATTCAAAACCAAACAGCGAAATCTGTTCAAAGTGTTGCTGCATCTGGAATGTGTATCCCAAAATCTGGATATGTTGCTCTCAGTCTGCAATATGCAGATAGGATGATTGTCTGATATACCAAACATCCAAACTTGTCTACAGCTATATAAAGCAAATGTAGCAGGATGATGTAGCTGAACAAAGCTAGATATGAATGTGTATGAAGAACAATAACATGTATATTGATGTTGCAGTAACAGTCCTATCACCAAGTTGAAATAGTTATCATATAGGAAACTGTAGTTAGAATAGTAGTGTGTATATAACTGTAGCTATTAGAAATGTACAGCATATGTATTGTTATTCGAAGGTGTTAATATTACTTTCTTTACCCCACCCTATAACCACATATAACCCATTCCACTTGAAAATGGTATGTGCAATCACAATTAACACCCCTGGATGTTTGTCCTGTTGGGTCATATATATTTGCATGTCCGTTGATGCATCTGCCCTGTTTATACATCCGCACCTGATGGCCTGTTGCCATCAATTAACCCTGCATGTTGTTGGACTGTGTATTTCTGTTCAAATTATGCATGTGTTATGCACGCTGTTCAATGGTGTGAATATCTGGGTGTTTGGTTAATGGGAATACTAATGCATGCTGTTACAACTAATTGTGAATGGTATTATATGTCACTAACCCAAACTGTCATGACATAATGCAAAACATAGGACGACAGGGAAGGCGGGTTCCAGCGGACCCACCTCTCCCACCTCAGCTGGCGAGTGCACCTGGCACTAGTGCCGAGTCTGGACCCTCCTCCGGTGGCCCTGTGCCACCTGCGGGTGGAAGCGCTGCAGGGGATGGGGCTCGCCCCCCCCTCTGCAAGTGTGGCTGGAGGAGAACCATCACTCAACCTCCACAGCGTCCAGACTGTGGTGCGTAGGGAGATTCGGGACTCTGTTCTCGAGCCCCTATGCCAGCTCGAGGCGCGGGTGGCGCAACTAACGGGCATGCCTGTTGCCCCATCCTGGGCAGTGAAGGAACAGTAGCAACTGCCTATGGGTGGGGATATCAGTTCCACTGTTGCCATCTGTGGGCTCATGGGCTCTGGATATCCAAACCTCCATCCCCGTCAATTGTGTAATCCCCCCACATGTGTCATACACCGCCCCTGTATGCATCTTGTTTGTCTTGTCTGTTTACCTACCCAACCTACCTCCTCAGCTGTACCGACTTCCTTCATCTGACATACCACTCTCACCTGAAAAAAAAAAAAAAAAGGGCACTCTGTACCCACAAAAAAATTACGCCACATACATAGCTGCCCATTCCGCACACATGTCTGCTGGACATGGAACCTATCAATTACAATTGGCTGTACAATAAGTATTATTGTTGTCCTGACACCTCTCTCAGGGGTGGAAGGTTTCAAATGTCACACCAAATTAGATACATATGCACAGCTGTTGCTGATGAAGAAATGGGCAGCTATGGGCCTTACCTACATCCCTCCTGCACATCCCAAGCTTGTTTCCCTACTGTCTTACCCTCTTTGTGACCCCTTTTTCACCACTTTCCTGTCTCCCCATTTTCTTTTCTTACAAAGAAAATAGCGCGGGTGTGCGCCAGAGTAAGCACCGTTAAGCGGTTGTAAGCAGGTGTGCGCATGTGTGCACTGAGCTAAACGCGAGTGCGCATGCGTGAGCTCCGCGCAAACCAGCGCTAACCCGGTTACAACTGCTTAAAAGTGCCTTAGTCACTTTGATTGACAGGTCCTGTACTCAGTTCAAAAGCAAAATAAAATCCCACTGTCAGTCCCGAACCCAGGACCTTGGAAACACTAGTCTGTACGACCTACCACTAAGCCATGACTCTTATACAAAAACATTGTGCTAAAATAAATATAACATGTAATAGTAGGGATGAATGTAAAGGGAATATAGGATGTGTAGTACACAAAGCATGTCATTTAAAATTACTGTCAAAACTACTGGATTTACATAATAGTAGTGTGTGAACAGAAACAACCATGCTAGTTGGCAGCTTGTAGATAATAAGGTCAGTTAAAGTACATATATAAATGTATGTATATGTACATATATATATATATATATATATATATATATATATATATATATATATATATATATATATATATATATATATATATATATATATATATATATATAAATATATATCTATATATAGTTGTAGGAGTCAATGTGCATACACACTTGCTACAGGGAACATGAGAGAGGAATGGAGAATTGTGAATATACAACACAGCCTGAATCATGAGAGAAATACTAACCTTTACACTCACAGAACACTGTCCACAGCATACCAGCATGGTCCCCGCCCTCACAATCTGAAAGGGCAACGCCTATCCCACATACCCTTTTATAGCACTGACCTGAAATCACAGTGAGAACTGCAATCAGTACACAACTGGCTGTATGCAATTAGCAAATGCTGGCTTACAATTGGTGCAGAGGCCATCACATGGACCTATGCAGATACCTACAAAAGCATCCAGTGCTAACACTTCCCACATGCAATACATTCATTGCATTGTCTGTAAGCAGACAGAGGGAGAGCGAGAAGTGAGAGAGAGAGAGAGAGAGCAAAAAAAAAAAAATTAGACACTGTGACTCTGTCACCCGAAGCTGTCAGCACTGACAGTAGCAGCAGCAAGCAGAAGCTGTGGTAACGCAACCAGCTGCGACAAACAGAGGTAATGCAAAGTAGCAGGTTAATAGTGTGCATACTGTGAACCCACCAAATGTGTCATAGGTCTGTATCCATAGGTATGTCCATGTGATATGTTGTGTGTACATAGTTCCACCAAAATGGGATGACTATACATTACATGTCAATCAGTCTTAGGCCATGATCCTGGCAGCAGTTGTCTGTGCGTTGGCCCAGCAATGGCTGTAGTGACTGCATTGAAAGGTCAGCCAGGTTCAAAAGTCAGGATCAGCCCATCCCAAAGGCACACTGGCTGGGAACAAGTCTCTGCAGGTACCCGATGTCACTGCATATGCATCCCATATTGCATAATTCCATAGCTTAGCAGACCAGGCCCGTTATGCATATGATGTGGTAATTCCCAGGGTCAGTCGAGGTGCCCCCTTAGTGGTGTGGGACCATTGTTGCTGTATGCCACTGTCCAGGTACATATCCTGTAGTAGGGCCAAGATAAACTATCAGTGTTATATGTGGTTGTATGTCCTCTTGGAGTGCCGGTAGCACACATCCAGGGATACCACGAGGTCACAGTGATGCTGTGTGTTCTTCTCTGCTGAGGGCGGCCCTCACCTGGACATGTGAGATGATAGGGAGGTTACATACAGCTGTGATAAATATTTCAACTGATGGGGGAGAAGGAGGGGGGATACATGCACCAAACATGTCTGCAAGATTGTTGCCAATATCCGTGTGTTTGGTGAATGTTAAGTAGGTGTGTATTAACACAGAGCATATCTGAGGCATGTGGTCCATATGTGTAACATAACTGAAGAAGGCCTTGTGGTCATCCATAGTGTTTGTGTCCATTTCCCTCCCAGAGTAGGCCGTGGCCATTGTTATGACGGACCATAGCATAGTACCAGTGCTAACCACAGATGCTTTCCCTTAATGTGAATGTGCTCTGTCCTGTAGTAGCTTCCTGCTATTGTTATACAATCTGCCTCTGTCTGGGGTCCACCGGACAGGATGCCTAACCTTTGTGCATAGGGTCTGGGTTAGAAATGTGTGTGCAAGTTCCATGCAATCTGTGGCATGTCCGTGGAAAGCATTTGCAAAGGGGTCATCAGTGTGGCTTGTGGCTTCCACCGGCCCAGTGTGCTGCATGGATACCATCTCAGTCCCAGCAAGTGAATAACTGCCTAATCACATACATATCAAAGTAGTCTACTGTGCTGGTGGTGGTGGAGGGATATGTATATCCAGGCCGAGTAACATCTGTCCACATCACAGTAGTGGACGGTGTCCCACATACAGTACCTTGGGATGAACCCCCAGAGTGAGGTTGTGAATTGCACCTGTCAGTGTGTGCTGACCGATGGGGCATGCTAATATGTTGTGTGGAATGTGGCAGGTATTGTTGCACAGGTGTTGACTGAGCACTGATATCTGGCCATGTATCTGTGTATCCACCATGACACACACACATGCAACATATGGGAGTAGTAGTATATCACTACACATGAGTATCATGTATAGTATGTGTGCCATATATTGCTGACATGGTCTGCTGATATCCTGTCTGTGTTCTCTTCCAGGGAGATGGCGCGACAGCGTAACCCCGCCTACTCTGTGGCGGAAGATGAGGAGATCCACCAGAGCCTGGTGCCAGAGTATGACATCCTGTTTTCCTGCACCAGTCAGAATCAGCAGGAGAGGGCCGTACTGTGGCAAGACCTTGTCCGTAGGGTAAATGATATTGGCACGCATAACAGGACATATGAGCAGGTACGACATCACTGCAATGATTTAATCCGAAGTGTCCGGCAGCGTGCATCAGATATCCACAGGCAACAGGTCGCCACAGGAGGTGGGGTGGCCACACACCCCCCCCTCACCAGACTGGAGGGGCTACTCCTAAGTGTTGTGGCTCCAGCCCCGGAACACCAACAGCAGTACACCTGCATTATGATGGAGGCTGGTACAACACAGCAGCACGACATGGAGCGTGCAGGTAATATGCCATATGTACACTTGACTGTTCTGTACACTGTATCATATGCAATATCAATGGCACAGTTGTGCCCACTGACATTAATCTCATCATTTCTGCAGGTCCCTCCAGGGTTACAGCAAGACAGGCCATCCATGCTGGTGAGTGTGTTTAACATAACCTATAATAGTCCTGATAATGCTAGTAACAGTAGTGTAACTCAGTAGTGCTCTGTGTGTATACTGCGGGGTGTGCATGTGTGCAGGTGTGCCTATGCCCATGTGTGCATGTGTGCATGTGTGCAGGTGTGCCTGTGTCCACGTGTGCATCTGTGCATGTGTGCCTGTGTCCACGTGTGCATGTGTGCATGTGTGCATGTGTGCATGTGTGCCTGTGTCCACGTGTGCATGTGTGTATGTGTGCATGTGCCCATGTGTGCATGTGAACACGTGTTCATGTGTGCATGTGTGCATGTGTCCATGTGTGCATGTGTCCATGTGTGCATGTGTGCATGTGTCCACGTGTGCATGTGTCCACGTGTGCATGTCTGCATATGTGCATGTGTGCATGTGTGCCTGTGTGCATGTGTGCCTGTGTCCACGTGTGCATGTCTGCATGTGTGCCTGTGTCCATGTGTGCATGTGTGCCTGTGTCCATGTGTGCATGTGTGCATGTGTCCATGTGTGCATGTGTGCATGTGTGTATAAGTGCATCACTGGTAACAATGTCTGGAGACTGTAAACTGTGTTTCCTGTCTTCATCCCACAGGTTCTGGGGCTGCTCTGGTGACCTGCAGCAGGGAACCTGAATCCTGTGCCACGGCTACTGGTAATGATGATATTTGTCTAATGGTACAGGAAGGTGCGTCAAGGTCTGCCATTGGTCAGCCAATTGACAGTACACAGCTGTCAACCCCATCATTGTGCACAGTCATCCTGCCAGTACATCCTTTGTCACCATTGTCCTTAGGTGATGGACAGGATACAGTGGGCATAGACCAGGGTAATGTGGTACCTGTGGCACATGCATCCCCACACAGCAGCCATGGGCAGGGTCCTCCGATGGTACCACACGGACAGTAGCCCATGGGTTCTCGTGGGAGCATCCGTGGGCGTACTGCCTCTGGCTGACATGCCCAAAGAGGTCTGTCAACCTCAGCTATGTTTCGGACTGTCATGCAGGCACAGTCACGTATGGAAAGGTACACCAGACAGGGTCTGAGGGAGCTGAGAGCATGTCGCACAGCCATGACAGACAGTATGCGTGACATTGCGGATGCTATCCGTAACTTCACTGATGTCATAGACAGACATTGTGGGGACATATTACAGCAGTTCCACAACCAGATGTCCATGAGCCAGGGCAATGGTGGGCGTTTGTGGCGTTGACGTGGCCGTATGCCGGCAGCAGCAGCAGCTGGCAGTCGGCACGGACGACAACAGGCTCGTGCACGCCCCCATAGTGCCAGCAGCAGCCCCAGCAATGCTGGGTCTGTGCTGTCATCAGAACACCCAGGAGACCACGTGCACGTGGCTCTGGACAGTCCCAACAGGGACTTGTGTCCAGTCAACATACTCCCACTTCTGATGACAGTACCCAGTCTGGCTTTGTACTGGATACGGTCCATAGCACCCCTGACAGGCACAGGTACCGTGTCCATGCACACAGACACTGATCTGTATGGCCTGCCAGGTGCAGTCTGTGGCTGTCCACAAACCCCTGTATATAACAGCCATGAGGTGGAACTGTGTGCGTGCATACACACATGCGAAATGTTAACACCTAGGGCAACCACATACATGCACACACTGCACCAACACTGCCCCACCCTGTACTGCTGCCCCACACCAACACACATACACACACATGTCAATTGGTGGTATCAGTGGCTGACTCAGGCATACCTAATCCACACCCTGTGCATATGATGACACTGTGCCACCTCCTGCAATCTCCAACATCATTGCAGGAACAGGTAAACAAGTTGCTGATGCACAGGGTGACTACATAGAAGTGTATTAGTAGTATCATGTTGGTAACAGTACAGTGTGCTGCTATGACTGTGTGTTTATCCCAGCATGCCTGCTGCAGTAACTGTATGAATGTCCTGAATTGTTATCTGCACCCATAGTACATACCAAAGTAGAACAGCTGCACCTACTTGCATGCCGGTGGTAAGGTTGTCAACAGATAGCCGCATACATGGTAGCACAGGAGGAAAGCTAACGCAAGTAGTGATATGCAATGGTGAACATGTACAGTAATGGTGTCAAGTTGCCCACAACGACTATGCCATGTGGATGTTGGTGCATGTAGATATGTGTGCAGTACCAATGTAATCCAAATCACAAATAAGTATGACATAATATCAGTTCTACCATGGGAATCTGCGCTGCGTATTCCTGGGTACATGTTGATAGTGCCTACATATTTGCATTGTTACTTACTGTTATTGTTACCCCTTCTTTGTTGTCTAATGCACTACTTCCAGCCCTGTTTACTGTAGCTTTGTTTGCATGCATGTTCGCTTGGGGTCCCCTGGAACACTGCTTACACCTGCAGTGCAGAGTTACAGCACTTCTGTAGACTTCTAGTGGCATCTGCATAGCGTACAATATATATGTCAACTTTACACATGACAGAACGTCACTGTCTGTCCTGTATGCATGTACGTTGCCTGTGACACATTGCACACATCTTACCTGGCATTTACCCACGTGTGCAGTCATATATGTCAGTGCTATGAAACAGTAGCGGTACACCCACACATACACACCTTCAGTATGTTGTTCCCCATTGGCCCTATGTGTTGGTACTCACCATGGCAATCACACTACTAGGGTAGCATGTGCAAAGGTAACCTGTGACTCGCCTCTATGGTCCAGTTGTGGTTTATGTGAGTCATGTGTCATTGTCACAGCTGCCACATGTATGCAGTCAGCCATCACCCTTGGCCAGGAACGTACAACACATGTGTGGGATGCCACCACACAGCCAATCTGGGGACTGGTCTCTCTGAACCCAGTAATGCCATACCCTGTCAGGTGGCATGTCATATATATTACATCCTGGACAAATGTCAACCCCATTCCCTGCTGCTACTATTGATAATACCCCTGAAGATGTTCCTGATAGTTTTGACCAGTTCTTTACTGAGACATTTCAGGCCCTAGCTAGCCATCTACCTCCTAGCTCCCCGGTCCTGAAAGTAGCACCCCTAGAAAACTACTTGCGTCCAGCTGCCAACCAGTCACCACTTCACTTCTCCGTACCTTGATTGAAACAGTGAATCAAAACCAGATGATGCTATTGCTTACCCCGTCTCAAAGGTAATCAAAGGAACCACGTTAGAATCTAACTTTCTCACCATCTGGAAAATGTCATATGTAATCCCACTTCACAAAGGAGGCAGCTCTACTGAAGTCTCCAATTATAGGCCAATAGCTATACTCTCTCCACTTGCAAAGATTATGGAAACTTTTGTCATAGACAATTCATGCACCACTTAATCCAAACTCGCATTATGGCAGACACTCAGCATGGCTTACGTCCTCATCACAGCACTACTTCAGGCCTCCTAGCCTTTACTAACACCATAAGCCATACTTGCAACAATAATTATATATCCACAGCCCTCTTTTTGGATATTTCAAATGCATACAATATGGTTGATCACCAACTTGTACTCCACACCCTGCAAAGACTGTCTAGATACTGGAGTCTTCCAATGGTTTCAATCCTACCTGCATGGTCGACAGCAGGCTGGCCTCTGGCAGAACAAACTCTCTAACCTTCTACCTAACACCCTCAGAGTACCACAAGGCTCTATACTAGGGCCCTTGCTGTTCTCCATCTTCATTAATGACCTTTATACTGTCATCCCAAAAGTCAGCTGTATCCAATATGCTGAAGACTCTACTCTGATCTGCTCAGCCACATCTCCAGTAGAGTTATGGTCAGCTACCCAGACCACCTTTAATACAATAGAAAACTGGCTTTCTGAACATTGTCTGATCCTAAATCCCAATCAAACTAAACTGCTGTTATTTCACCAACACGTAGGTCTACCACTTTCACTGCTACCATAACATCAACTGATGGCACGATAATCTCCCCTGACCCATCTCTGAAACTATTAGGTGTCATCATAGACAATAATCTCAAATGTGACCTACATATTAACCAGATTATCAAAGCCATCAGTAGAAAACTAGGGTCACTTTACAGAATTAAAGCCTTCCTAGCCCCTCCAGCTAAAGGTGCCATAGCTCGCTCACACCTTGTTTCAACCCTTCTGTATGCATCGCCTCTACTCTCGAATATGAACAAGACTGTCCTTAACAAACACTCAATTTGCTACAAACACATTGCCAGGTTTGCCACTGGGCTGCATTTTAGGACACATCATTGCATCAATCTAAATCAGCTTGGTTGGCTTGCAATACCCAGCCTAATACAGTATAACCAACTGATTGTGGCCTATAAAATCCTCTATAATCCAGACAATACTCCTGCACTTCAAATATTATCACCCCCTATAACAATCCTAGACTGCTTCGATCCTCTAACAAATTACTACTTCAGACTAGCAAGTTTAATAACACAGCCAGTGATTCTCTCTTTGCAAACCCTGTAAGTAGATCCTGGAACTCACTTCCAGCTGATATTACCCTACTGTCCACCTTAGGTCAATTTAACAGTAGACTCAAACAACATTTGTCACTTAACTGGCTATGTCAATGTATCAAGCCTGGCTAACTCAAATGTGTAAAATCTGTGAACCACTTTACTGTGTAATTTTAATTTAATCCTGACTTGTGCACAGGTCTAACATTAACCTGTGGAACATGTTTGACTTGCTTACTTATGTAATCTCTGTAAATAATCTGTTTGTAATATGTAATGCTAGTATTATGTAATGCTTATCTGCTACCCTCGTAGCTTGTCTCCACAGGCCTCCCATGGAAGTGGGCATGCATCCAGTCGGACTATCCCAGTCAATAAATGTAGGATAAATAAATAAATCAATAAAATATATTACAGCGACTACAATACCAGTCAGACATTGACACGCACTGACAGCATGCTGAACACACTGGGGCATACGTGGGGACTCAGAATAGCAGCTGGCCTGGGCATCACACACCTCCGCAGCTGGCACACAGGCATATGTTCCGTCGGAACACAGCACATGCCACACATGGCACGCACATCCCCTGTGCCACACACTCACAGCCTGTAGGGCTACACAACACACCTGCTACAGACGTGTCAGGTACCTGTCTTGTGTGCTGCACTGGGGTCCCGCTCAACAGGCTGTATCTGGTGAAGGTCACAGTGATATGCCTCAGGGGTACTATGGTCCACCACAGCACACATGCATACAGGTCAGTCAGAGGCATGGACAGATATGACTCACTCATTGACCATGCCAGTATGGCTGCCTGAGACATACCTCCCTGGACTACATGATAGGGAACATAGAATGGATCTCTCAGCATGTGGCACAGGCCAGCATGAGCCTGATGTTGGTTGCCAACATACCCTCACCAGGTATTCTACCACTATATGTGGGAAGGGTGTTGTATGTCTACATTATGCTCAGTCTCCACTGTCATTCATAGGGTATCCACTGGCTGTCAACGTGTGCTTACATGCTGCTAGGGAAGCCACAATGATGTGCAAGGGTCATCTTGCACGTGACACCCATGGCCCGATGTATAATGGCAAAGCTCCTTGGTACACACATACTGTCTTATGCTGCAGGACATGGTTTACATAGCGACCTCCATGGGTATCACACAGGTTTGGACACTAACAGTGCTGCTACACAACAACAGCAGTGTACACCGGAAGATGCATGCACCAGACACTGCCCTCAGCACGGTGAACTGCAATGTTTGTGCAGTACCAGATTCCTGATTCATGGCTCACAGGTGTTACCCATCACTGACAGGTTATGCCCCATACCATGCATGTCGTCCCCTACACATGTAACACACATGGATAGGGGGGTGGTATCCCAAGGTAACACAGATACACACACCTCAAGGTTGTTGGCTCAGCACAAACCATCAGGGCCTACTCATGTGCAGCTAACAGTGTGTCGGACTGCCATCTGGTTCATAGCCTGGCACACACAACCCTCCCATACACAGGAAGACCACCTATCCTCCATAACAACACTGACAATATGACAGTCTCAAGAACTGTGTTTATATGGCCGGACTGCATCCAGCCAAACATTGTGTGTGAGCATTACTGTAGCTACAACACACTAGTTGAAGGGTTCACAGCATGTGGTCACCGAATTGCAGTGGAATGACATGTTACCACTACCACAACAGGTGGGAACATGCAGCACCTGTACATCAACTACATGTACACTATATGGCCAGATGTGTATCCCCTGCTGTAGGTCTTTCACCATAGACACCCACACTGTATAGAGACATACCACATGCGGACCCTGCACAGTAAGACACAGTCATATTGGTATACATTGCAAATACCATTTATCCACTCGAAGCAAGTGTCAGACATGGTAACTACTGCAGGTCACAGGTATTTATGTGTATGTGTCACACACACATACATCATGTGTGCAACGCCATTGCTAGTTTAGGCAATGGCATGCATTGTTATGTACAAACACCCACACAAGGTCATACTGTGTGACACAACCACACATGACAGTTGTGGGTTACCAAAACATACCTATCTGTACTCTGACAATGGTAATAGACACAGTAGCAGAGCACACTATTGGCATTACTAGCCAACTAGCCCTGTTTGGCTGTGCTGATAGTGTGGTGACATCCCCTGTGTTTACTGGGGGAGTATGCAGCATCTGGTGTATTGTAGTATTTGCCAAATGGATCTGTTTGCTCACACTTGCATTTACACACACCCTACTACCCCCACACACATGCACACTTGCCATTTGCAGTATTGATTCCCCTACCTAAGTCATGACACCTGAGAGAGACGCATTAGCAAAGCGCACTATTCGGTTTACTAGATAGTTCCTCTTCTCTGGCTATACTTATAGGGTGCTGACAACATCAGTATTTTGAAAGGGTAATGTGGATCAGGTAGTGTGATCTCCTGATTGCCAAAACTAACATGTTTTTCATACGGAAATGCACACACACAAACTCCCCACATCCAAACACACACACATGCCATTTACAGATTTCAAACTCCTAACTAACTACATTACGATACTCGGGAGAAATGCATTAGCAGAGTGCGCTATTCACATTACTGGGAGGCTTCCCTTCTCCTGCTGTACTTATAGGGTGCTGACATCATCTGTGTTTAGAAAGGGGAGTGTGCATCCTGTAGTGTGTTCTCCCAGTTGCCAAAAGGGGGATTTCTCTCAGACAAATTTGCACACACACAGTAATCCTCCTCATCCAAACACACATATTTGCCATTTGCAGAATTCAAACCACTACCTAACTATGTTATGACACTTGAGACAGACGCATTAGCAGAGTGCGTTATTCGCATTACTGGGAGGCTTCCCTTCTCCTGCTGTACTTATAGGGTGCTGACATCATCTGTGTTTAGAAAGGGGAGTGTGCATCCTGTAGTGTACTCTCCCAGTTGCCAAAAGGGGGATTTCAATCACACACACTAACCCCCCCTTATCCAAACACACACACACTTGCCATTTGCAGGATTCAAGACACTACCTAACTATGTTATGACACTCGAGACGGACGCATTAGCAGAGCGCGCTATTTGCATTACTGAGAGGCTTCCTTTCTCCTGCTGTACTTATAGGGTGCTGACATCATCTGTGTTTAGAAAGGGGAGTGTGCATCCTTTAGTGCGTTATCCCAGTTGCCAAAAGGGACATTTCTCTCATACAAATTTTCACACACACAGTAACCCCCCTCATCCAAACAAACTCACTTGCCATTTGCAGGATTCAAACCACTATCTAACTATGTTATGACACTCGAGACGGACGCATAAGCAGAGCGCGCTATTCACATTAGTGGGGGGGGGGGGCTTCCCTTCTCCTGCTATACTTATTGGGTGTTGACATCATCAGTGTTTAGTAAGGGGAATGTGCATCCTGTAGTGTGTTTTCCCAGTTGCCAAAAGGGACATTTCCCTCTCACACACACTGAGCATTTGCAAGATAGATTCAAACCCCTACCTAGCTATATTATGACACTTGAGGGATACGCACTAGCAGAGCACACTATCCAAATTACTGGGCATTTGTTCTGCACCTGTAGTATTTCTAGGGTGCTGACATCTTTATTTATATGGTATGTAGATGCAGTACTACCTGTCAGGTGGGGGATAGCATATATATGCATTTGCAGCCACCTACGTCAGGGTCAGATATGCACATTGCACTGGCAGGTTATGTTCTATATCATGCTTTGGGACCACAGGACCTGTAACACACAACACAACCAGTCCAGAACACCACACCCACATCCAGGACACACACTTAGCTTCCCTGGGAACAGTGCCAGGATATGCAGGTATTCACATACACCATTCCAGTTGTTAACATCAGGTACAGGCATATTGTGTGTGAGAACTACTCAGGCCTCTACCACTTTACCCTACAGCCACTACAATTCGTGGGTCCATGTGCTATGGCAGAACCACACACCACAGCCACATGGGTGAATACATATTGCACCTGTCCATCTGTAATGTGGGTACTCACTGTTCCACACCAGAGGTAGACCACCATTGGGGATATCTGACCATACCCACCTTTCCCTGGACATCCATATCTCATCTCCACCCCCAGGCAAGGTTGTCACTGCACACAAACTGTGTTTAGCACAAGCAGACTCTACACTTGTGTAGACTGGGGTGGATGACTTCAGAGGACCCATGCTGGAGGACTATACTGGCCACTCAGCATAATCCTTGACAACTGCATCCTATGAGCATGTGTACAGTTTGCATTGGTCATGCTATCCCACATATACCCATGACTGCTCCACAACAAGACACCTGTCAGCTGTACACCGGCCATATATGCACCATTCAACAGACAGAATGACCTAATACATTGCAGAGCTGTAGCCCACAGAGGGAGGACATCTGTGGACAGTTCCAGCATGGCACTTCATTCACACTTACTCATTACAACACAGTGTTGACAGTGGAATCATCCAGAGAATGCAGATAGGGCTCCCCTCAGTCTGTTATTGACGGACACCTATTGTCAGAGATCCTCAGCAACCCTCTCACAGCACACACCGACAACATGGCTGTGGCTTAGCACATTCAATCCCTGAGACCTCTATGGTGCCCCTGCTTGACAGAGGCACAGCTCACTAGCCTCACATGTTGCCTTCTGTGACCTACTTTACAGTGGCACAGTAGCCTACTATCCTGGGGATGCAGATGCCAAGCACACTCTGGCTGAGCTGTCATTCCCTGGGGCAAGAAGCCTAGTATTGACCTCTACACCCATATGTTCAATTGTCGGATGCACAATATTTGTTGTGCTGTTCTACTGTTTGCAGGTCTTTATTGCCATAGCATTCCCTGTTCCTATGACCAACTTGTGTATCTGTGGACAGATGTTTGCATATGATGGCGATCCACTATATCACTTATGTCTCTGTGGTCATTTACTGTGTGCACTGGGCTGATTGCTGTGTTGTGGTTGGTTCCTGGACTGACACGTACAAATACCAGATATATGTGGCCAACTGCTACACGGAGATATGGCCTAAGTGTGTGAGCATGCCCAGTTCAGCCTTTCCATGGCATGTTGTCTGACATATGCCTCATTTATCAAAGTGTGCGAGCATGCCCAGAGTGAGCTTTCCATATGTTGCACTCTGAAGTCCACCACATATTTGGGTGTGTGTGACCTTCGACATTATCGCATGTTTATGATTGTGTGTTGGGTGTCATGTTGTGTACTAACTGGCCAACTGCTTCGTGTCTGCCACAACAGGGATTATACTGTGCCTGCAGGAATTGCATGGGATACTTTGCAGACAGTTCTCAACATACTTTCATAATGACCTAACACTGTAGTACCGTATAGTGTACTGGTTCGGTACTTTCACTGTGGTGGACAGTATCCTGGGCTTTAGTCCTATCACTACTTGACATCTTCATAGTGAGCACAACAGACTGTGTAGGGGCCAGTTGTGCACATATGACCATGTTGCAATATGTTCAGATATGGACTACCTACACCAGGCTCGTCCGACATTGCTAGTGTATTCCACAACATGGGTGGACATTGGCAAACACTAGCGATGTTCCGTAGGCCATTTCTGATGGTAGTCACAGGGTGTGTTTGTCCTTCAACACACATTGTAACTGGAGTTTGCCATTACATATGTCATGGTTGGTATACTGTGCCTCTGTCTACCTCTGACATAACAGTGATACCCAGGGTAGCCTACCATCTCCCATACACTCATCAGGATGCCTCTTGAGGGGTGTTGATATGTGGCAGTCTGGCTGACCTGTACCAGGAGTTTACTGAAGTGTGGGGGTGCCTTCTGTGTTATGGATCATTCTGTACAGCTTGTCCTATGTATGTCAGTGCTGGGGTTCAGGTCTCTCATGTGCATAGCTCACTGCCATTCAGATTGTACAAGGTGCAACATGTTCATTCATTCCAGGTTGAACATGGCTTCATACATCAGGTACAGCTTTCCTGTAGCTAGGAAGGATGGCGGTGTGTGGGGCTGCAGTTTGTTTACTCAGACAACACATGGCATCCGTTCATGCTTTTTGCTACCCCTGGTGGGGTACTGTTGTGGACTTTACAGTTGATGGAGGTGTTTGCTGCGGTATATCCCACAGGGGCTATTGTAGTCAGTTGTGATGCTGATGGAAGATGGCTGCAGAGCCAGAGTGAGTTCCCCTTATCTACATCTGCCAGCCTTCATGTTTGGGTGGGTATATGGTACATGTTTCTGCAAACACTACAGACACATGTTTGTCCAGTGCAGGATATTTATCACCTTTTGTACCCAGGTCTCACATTATATGTTAGGTACCTCATGGGTTAACACCTGTGTGGCAATTTGTGGGCACTTACTGTATATCCACGGTGGTTGTCTATACACAGTTCTGCGATTAGCTTGCTGACATGGCTATGGCTACAGTTGTCTGTTTGTAGGTGGCCCTTTTGTGGGTTGCTTGTGTCAGCTGGGGGTCGGATAAGGTGGGCTGTTTGTACTCCTCTGCATACATGCTCAGTCACAGTCCTTCCATGTTGGCCTATACCTATGGGACATGTATACAGAACGGGGGGGGCCAAGACCAGACGTTGTGGGATGCCACTCATATCCGCTTTGTAGTCTGACATGGATGCGGCATGTCTGACCATGTCAGTTCTGTCCTTGGTCTGCTTTGCAACCACTCTACTGACATAGGGGTGTAAATTTAAGCTGGGGAACATATCCATACTGAACACGTATGGTATTGTCTAGAAGCATGTGCACGGTCCAGCTATGCTGTGTGGACCACATAGCCCTCATCAATGACCTTAATGACTGCTTCAAATGGGTCAGACATGTTTAGGGGCCGGTTCTGCAGTTACAACAGCCACAGTGTGTAGGGTCCAGTATCAGTAGGTCCACATTAGCCTTCTATCTGCAGTACATACTGATCCTTTCCATAGCTGTGCAGAACAAGCTTGTCAGGATCCTGGGGTGGTAGTTTGGAGTATCCATTCAGGCAACACCTTTGTTGTGATGGACCACTGTTGTTGTACACTGCTCTTTGGGTACATATCCTGTGGTAAGGCTGACATTGGCCAGTAGTGTGATTTTGCATTCCATTACTCTTGGGGTCCATGTTGGCCTCAGCACAGGACACCATCACATACCTTTGCTGCTGTGTGTTCTGCTTTGCAGATGATGGCTGTTACCTCAGCATCTGCAATGTCAGGGGACCATCTGCTGGGATAGGTATTTTGCACTCAGGGGGGGGGTGTTTGCACTGCACCTGACAGGTTGTATGTTAGCAATATGTGTGTGTGTTTGGTATGTTGTTTGTAATATCTGTGTGATTCGGAGCATATCTGTGGATGCCCAACATGGTTCCTACCATCAGTTGGGTATGCCTTGTGATTATCCATAGTGTCCTGTACGTTTTGTATCTTCATAGGTTCATGGGTTCATAGTAGGCTAGACACCCTAGGCCATTAGTAAGCCTAGCTAGACTGTGTGTGTCTTTCGCCACCCCTTGCTATGTTCAATTATGGCCATTTATGAGGTTCTTCACTGTGCCTCTGTCTGGTCGTGACACAGTGGGGACCCCAGTATACATGTACGGTCATCCATCCACTTGGCAATATTCCTGTTGAGGGGTGTCAGTGAGGGGCTCTGCCTACCATGGATTGGGATCCTGTTTCTGGGTGTGGGGAGCCTATGGGTTATGTTTCTGTCCCTCCAGCACATCTTATTTCATTATGTGTTGAGGTTGACATCTGTGACTCTCACAGCTCCAATGGCTTTGATTTCCTGTGGTGTAGCATGTCCATTACTCCTGTGTTGGACATGGCCTGGTACAACAGACATACAATGCCTCTGTGTAGGCAGTGTGTGACTGCAGTCAGCTGGGGTGTCTACAGCCAGGCAGCATATGACATATATTTCACACCCTTTATCCTGTTGGTGGGGTAACTATGAGGTCTTCCGAACCGCTGCAAGTGTCACGTATGGTACATCCCATATGAGTCATTGTACTAGATTATGGGTCTGATAAGGGAACAGTACAGCAGCACAGTGACCTCTGTTGATGTTGATGTGAATCCTTTCATGATACGGTGTCCAGTATCAACAGTCTTCATAGCCACATTGGCATTGTGGCTGTCACATGACAGATTAATGTCGACCTGTGTCCCTAGGTCCCTGATGACTCCTTGCATACATAATGGTTTGACACCTATGTGGTACTTTGTGTACCTTGTCTGGTATTTGGTGGGACATTCATACTGTCCAGTGTCTTCGGATGTCTGGGTGGGGTTCTTGTGTGTGAGAGTGTGGTCTGTCGCATGCTACAGACTGTACAGCAGTTTTGACTACAGTTATGTGCACATGGGTGGTGTCCACTGCTTTGTGCATTGCAGTTACCTGGCTATATGGGTGTCTGTGCGGCATATGGATACTCCCCCTCCTTTGATGTCTTGGTGCAGGTGTTGGGGCCATAACACATGGTATGTGGTATAACCTAGTAGTGCTGGTGTGCTATCACTAGGCCTGCAGCAGGCTTCTGTCACTGGACAGGCATCAATGTTCTCCATAATGGGAAGTGCCTCAGGGGCATGCATGTTGCAGTTTACACATCTGGCATTGGTCAGCATTACCCTTATGTTTCCTACCACTTATGTTTTCTAGGGTAGTGGGTAGTCTTTTTGGCCTTGCCTACATACGGCTCAATGGAGGCGGCATAGGCCTTATCCAGTATCCAGACACACATGGGTAACAGCTGACAGCCTTCCCTGTAACAGCAGCATGGCTTGTCATGCTTGACATCTCAAGCAGACACACATTACACCCTCTTGGACTGACAGCTGTAACTGTGCCAGCTGTTAAACATGAGCATTCTGTGTTTGTACTGTGGCATCATTCTTGGTGAGGGTTGGATGCTGCACACAGCCAGTGTCATCCCACCCTGGGTACATACTCGGAGGGACCATTAATGTCTCATTTGATGTTGACCAGGGAGGTACATCTCAGGTAATTCACACCAGCATGGACATTGAGTGCATCATATTTCTGCTTGCTTTGGGGTGACCTGCGTACTTGTGTTAAGTGGCATTTTGTGGCAACCTACAAGCAGCTTACTCTACCCTTTCCCTTGTTCAATCTGGTGAATGGGACAGCTGTGTGTCTGCCTATACAGACACCTATTACGACTGTATCAGGCCTGGCCTGTGACTGTTTGGCACACCAGCTCTGCGTACTATTCGTTGCATGTGCTATGTTTGAAGGTTGTGGTTGCTTATGATCTACTTTGGAGGCTTCTGTTGGTGTGGTGTGTTTGTAATTGAGGCCTCCGAGAATATTTGTCTGTGTTTATGTGTTTGGTTTACAGTTGTTTTAGGTCTATGTGGGACTGGGTTTGTGGTGTATGTGGTTACCTTCTCCTCCTGACTAGTGTTGACAGTACTGAGTTGTTGGAGCTCAACCTCTGGTTTGGATACATGGATGCATCTATCACACATGTTTGTATTTATTGGGGGGTGTTGTGGTTGTCTGTGTACTTGGTACTGGCGTCACATTGCCTCTGGATTCATAGATTATACTTGTTGTGGCTGGACTTAGTGGATTGTATGTGTGGACATATGTTGTTGCCATACTACTGGTCAGTGATTACTTCCCTTTTTATGTTTGCTCTATCATGTGGTAACTTCCTCATTCTCTTGCATGGTTTGGTAATGGCTGGAGGCCAGCATGCCAGATGCCTGCATGTATGGCATTGTGTGTTGTTGTTATTTGTGATTGCATACTCCAAGCATTCCTGGCTGTGTTCATGGAATGCCTGTATAACATGTTCTGTGGTGTGTCCCATATTCTGCACTTGCACAGGGCCTTTTGTGGATTCAACACAGGTTTTGAGGGCTGCAACCTATACTTTACACATGTTTTTCACTGTGGTATTCTGGCCAGGGACTGGGGTCAGGATGTGTATATACAGTGTGATTACTCTATGGTCTGGTCTTACCAGTGAGGGGTACACTTCTCATCTTGCCATCCAGTACCCATGTTGCTGATTATCACATCCAGTATGCTTACCCCTCTTGTGGGAGTAGTACATTGTTCCTGGGCATTTTGGTTTATGGAATCTGGGTAATTTTCTCCTACTGTGTTGGTGCTAGTGCAATACTACCGGTGTATGTCTGGGTATTTTCAGTCGAGCAATATAATGTGGTTTGGGGGGCTTGATATATTCATGTATTCCAACATAGGCCAGGTGCTGTTCCTGGTATTAGGACAGTGGTCTGCAGCAGGCTATATACTGCGAGGCAGTTATAGCCATTGGTATTTGACCATGGATATTCCATGCTGCTTCTTGTTGTGGTACCAACATGGGTGTGTGGTTATCCTTGCCATTTCTTGCTAGTCACCCTCCTTTTGTAGCTTGTTCCATGTTTTGCGACTGTACAGCACAGTATGAGGTGTGACCTGGTAGTGTTAGGGTGCTGATGTGAGCCTTGCCCAGTTCTCTATTACAGGACTGGTATCTACATTCTCCTTAATGTGCACATTTACACTGCACACATCTTGCTGTTTATACATCTGTCATGGGGTAGTATTACATCTAGGTTCCTATCCCTTGTAGAACCTATGAGGTTGGGTTTGTGTTTTGAGACTTACCTATTCAGGGCATGCTGTGGGTACTGACAGCCTTTGCCAGTATCCATGGGGCATGGCATGATAGGTGCACGCCACCCCTAGCAGGTGGTGCATCATGTCAAACTCCGCATATCTTCCCAGCCTGTAACACATTGGCTCCCCTTCGACTGACTGCATTACTTCAGCCAATTATTGTACTTGATCTTCTTGTCTTCATAGTGTGGCATCATGCTTGGTAAGGGTGAGATGTTAGGCAGGGTCTTCATGTTTGCATATACTAGATGGTGTTACATTGCTTAACACATGGCAATCATGCCTCAGGTGGTGCTGCAGGGCTGCCTCTGTCGGATGCACATACTACACTCCCTGTACATGTTTGGGAGCAGGTTGTGTCATGTTAGGCATCCCTGTAACTATATGAGTGAGTCAGAGAGGGGTATCATTCCCAGGGTTCCTACTGAGCCAGTGTATGTGCTATGCATTGCCTCTTTGCCAAGGCCAGGGCATACTGGGCACGCCTCCTTCTGCCTACTGGGGCAGGCTCAGGTTGTTCCTCCTCCGAGTCACGCTCTGCCTGTGATGGCCTTGGCAATGGTGGGGGGCTGTTTGGCCTGGCTCTATGCTGGTCCTGCTGCAGCTGTTTTTGCAAGATCATATTATGTAGCATAGCACATACCATGACAATTTGGGTACATGTAGTTAGTGTGTACTGCAAGGCTCCACCAGATGTGTCCAGACACCGGAACCATGACTTGAGCAGCCCAAACACATGCTCTATTACATTACGTGTTTGTGCGTGTGCCTCATTATGGCGTTCCTGTTCAGGTGTGTGTGCATTTCTAATGGGTGTCATCAGCCACGGCTCCAGTGCATAACCTGCATCCCCCACTAGGTGTCCGTGTGGGATGTCCCCATTGGCAAATGTCTGGTACAGCTGCGTCAAATGCCAGATGTGGGAATCGTGATAACTCCCGGGCAGCCAGCACACACATTCATTATTATGCCCTGGGCATCACACACGACCTGGCAGTTGATGGAGGGGAAGCCCTTGCAGTTAATGTAGGCCCTACCCCGCTCACCGGCTGGTGCTTTGATGCGTATGTGCGTGCAGTCTATTGCACCCAGTACCTCAGGGTATTCCGCTATTTGCTGGAAGAGACGATATTGCTGGCCAATACCTCACGGGCATTGGGGAAATATACATGATCACCGACATGTGCTGACATGGCATCCAGGAACTGGTGTAGTACCCTGGAGGCTGATGCCTGTGATATCCCCATCATATCGCCAGTTGGTCTCTGGAAGGTACCTGTTGCTAGTATTCTTAGGCCAACACATACCTTGGTTTCCACTGGGATGGGTTCCCCTCTGTTGGTTCTGTGTGTGAGGCGTGGCCTGCACAGCTCAACAATTTGCTACAGGAGCTCTCTGTCCACTCTATAGTGCTCTACTATCTCCAGCTCATGTAACTCGTGGTAGGTGACCCTGGGCCTGTACACTCTTTTCCGTCTCTTCACTGTGGGTTGTCTGGCACCATCTGCATTGTCACCACCCTCAGCAAGTCGCCTATGTCTCATTATGACAGCTATGGCAGCCCCTAACATTTCTGCTCTGAGTTCAGCTTTTTCAGTTTTCACTTCTATTAGCTTACTCCTGTCTTGCAGTGTCTCTTAATGGAAACATCCTGCACTACTGTTTGCAGAGTTTTAAGTGCTGGGCTGGGCTACTATTCTGCCTGTGTAATTGCCTGCTTCTAATTATTTTCACCTGCTAGCTTCAGCAGTTATCCCTGCTAGCTTCCTATTAATTCTGTTGCTTCCTTTTTCCTCTCTGTTTCCTCAGGGGGGAGCAACATGCATGCTATCTGAAACACGCTCACAGTGGCTTACACGCGCGCACACATGTTTACACGGTTCAGAATCTACTTATTCGGGTTTACACACGCGTACACCCACGCAAACACTGTTACACGTCTGCCAACAGCCTCCAACATACTCAGACTACCTTACACGCGCGCACACCCATGCAAACAGTATTAAACATGTCCCAACACGCTCCCACATGCTCACACTGTCTTACACGCACGCACCCTGTCCTACTCGCTCTTCATGGCGCACACACGTGCGCATGCACGGCCAGCAAGAAACTTTGGTGTAGGTAACAGTGTACACCTTCCATTTCTTGACTTTCCATGACTTATCTAGTGGCACACCTCTTTCCATGATCTGTGCCTGTCATCTGTCATGTTACACTGGCCTCCAATGAACTGCATTTCTTTCTACCATTCCCCCCTGTGATGTCACCTATCTCCTACTCTATTCCTCCCCCTTTTGTATCTCTTACACTACTCAGACTGTGCTCATTTGGTATGTGACT